>NC_143257.1:73336167-73639834 GCF_984573655.1 Nuphar pumila | reverse complement strand
GCAGAAGAAAAAGAGAGAAAAAAAAAACAGTGGCAACAACTGGTCATTGCTAAAGAAGGAAGCCATAGTAATGGTTGTTACTACTATGGATGCTTTTAAATAAAAAAAAACAAAACCACAGCCAGCACTGTTGCAGCCTGTAGAAAATATTTTTTTTTGGTGATGATTGTATGGGTGAAGTAATGTTACACTGGTAAAAGGGAGGATGAGAATTTAGTAGTGTGCACAGGTGTTTAAATGAAGCATACATGGGTTGTGTAACCGTATGGTTACAGGAGATATATAAACTATGGCGATTGAGTATGAAGGTGCTGTGTGGGATTTGGTGTAAAGAGAAAAAAAAAATGTACTGTAGTAAGATGGGAGGTAAGGACCATAGGAAATTGCAACAATAGTGAGACATAAACATGGTGTAGCTATAATCAGTGTAGCCGTAGTTGATCTCCCAGTATACAAGTCTTTATCAGCGCAACCTTTCTACTTGAATCTTCAAGCAACAAGGATCCTTCCCGCCAGTTGGCAACATCCCATCAAATGTTGGTTTAGTCACGACATACTTAAGATGCCAAGAGAGCCAGCAACCGCTCCATTCAGTTCAAGCGCAAACATTCAATTATGCTTACATTTGAGAACCTTGCATAGTTTATAAATCAATATCTTGATACACTACTGAATTTTTTTTTTTTGTCAGATAAGCAATCCATTGCATTATAAATTTACAAGGGCAGAGCACAGTTATGTATTAGGACATATGTCCAGCATAGTCCATAGGGACTTGATAAAATCTCATACAATCTCTTACCCTACTGACTCCCCCAAAGTGCAATGGCTGGGTTTCATAACTAATGAGCTAAAAAAAAAAAGAAGAAACACTTAAAAAGCACCTATTTTATTCAGCAAATTAAACTTTCAGCGATTTCCATTTTTTTATGTATAATGAACGAAACAAATGCTAGAATTACCTTCAGAACGCAATATACTCTGTGCACAGTACCCCTATCGAGCCTTGACTGAACTTAGTGCTGATATCAAAATGAAAACACAGGATCAAAGTGCAGAAATCCTGTCAATGCTGCTTTTGCCTTGTGAACACCGAATCACCGTGCTGCTCCAAGTATATCCAATTTATCAAAGCCCCCTTCCCAAATTCCACGTACCTATCATCAAAACAAAATAGATCATTCAGCATGCTATATTTATCCATACTCGTTTTTTTTTTTTTTTAAAACCTGACCTGCTTTTTTTCTGTAGGGACAGAAAATTGCATTATGTAGTGCTGAGGGAAAAAGGATGACTTATATTTTTAGTGTAAGCATAATGTTAAAGAAGCCAATCAAGCTTCCTAATGATATCGCTAAGACCTTGACTTGTCAGCCTATATCCACACTTTGATTCATTGTGAACAAATTCGCACATGGCCTTCTCATCCATGTATTTTCGATGGATTCACCTATTATCATGTACTGTAGTAGCCATTCATGAGTCATATAACATGATGCTCGCAGGTCCACATAACACGTGATGGACTTTTGCTGATTTGATAGGAAGTGAATCGTTGAAACAGTGAAAACAACAATCGAATCAGTGAATTAATTAAACAGCAGATAAGTCAGTAGGGATAAAGCCCACCGTGGTATCAACCATGAGCAAACAAAAGGCAGGTAAAACGATATGAGATGGATAGATAGTGCAATGTGGTGGAGGAGTTCATGATGAGCTGATAAGAAAATATAGCAGATTGTGGTATAGTGACATGAGATTCAATGAAACCATGCTAATATATGCAGTAATATTAATGGAACAATGTTCAACAAAACCACTCCTAACCAGATCCCAGGATGGAGATGCTATGTTTATGCAGAGATTACGTTTATGCAAAAATTACAGGGATAATCTATACAAATAGATGTGAGATACCTTAACATGCTTAAGTCATCTAAAACTAAAACATTTTCGAGCTGGAACAAAGCTTTCACTAAATGCCGCAAATATGTGGCACACAGGGGATGGAAAATATGTTGCAATGCTGATGTGCAATGTATGGATACCATCAAGGTGCAATATACATAGTTGATTTAAACAAATATCCACTCTAATCCTCATGAATTGATGCATAAAGACAATGACAGTCGGAGTATCGGAATGACATTAAGGTCGGCCCGGCAGCTCTTTCTTTCATTTGGCTTCTCTAAACGTGATAGCCAAAGGCATGTATCAAAACAACATCCGATACCCGATCCTCACGAAACCACCTGCTCTGAAATCAATCCTGACCTCCAGGTCATGTACGGGGAATTCTTTGCACCTTCCCCTCATTAGCTCAAATAACAAAAGAGATATAGTGGCATAGTTAGTAACTGAAACAGAACGAACTCAATACTATCATAAATTCTCATATATTGCTGACGACACAACATTCTTATCTCATTGAAGTGTGATAACTAAAAAAAAAAAATAACAAATAAGACAAAAGGAAGAGAAAAGAAAACGAAGAAAGAGAGAAAAAAAATGTATTATATAATGTGAATGACCTGCACAATTCATAACTTAGATGATATGATGCAAAACACTAAGAACATGGATGATATATGATGCTGAAGGAAATTAGACATAATTAGGATGTAGAGGGGTCGATAATTGTGAAAGAGAGCTTCTAGCAAAATATTATGGATGGCTGATGCTGTAGACAAACACATTATCCTACCTGTGAAGTGGAGATGCGAGAAGACACATAGTACAACAACAAATGGGATGGATCTAATGAGCATAAAAAATGCAAGATTAATGAAGAACAATTGTAATGTAGATCCGATCTGATGTTGGATGAGGTCAGATGTCACACTGCTTCAGCTGCAAAAGATAGTATGCGTATCTGAACCAAGGAATCTCCTATTGGCCGACCATGATATGAAGGAGACAAGAATTCTTATACTAGGAGTAATGGGGCTGCAATAGATCAGAAATTGATGCAGATGTCAATATGGATGATGCAAACACCAAAAAAAAAAGAAAAAAAATTAGATATCGACAAAATGGCAATGCGAAACCAAGGAAAATATCGATGATATGAACAAAAGAAATGTAATCAATATAATGAGCTTGATGAAGAGAGAATTAAAAAAAATGATGACTCATATAGAATAGATTTGTTTGTAAAGCAAAGCATCGTAACATGATAAGAAATCTTACAGAGAGTTTGCAGCTATAAGAGTAAGATATGGGAACTTTGAGAATTCCCTTCAATGTTGCACGAGAGGGTTTTGATTGTTGCTATGAGCAACCCAAAACGAACTCAATAGTGCGTTAACGGGGGTCTGATTTAAAGAATAAAAGGAAACTGAAAGGAAATGATCGAAGGAAAAGGGGTATTTACCTAAACGGATCACCACAGTTTTGAAAGAGAATGGAGACCGAACCCAGAGAGGTTCAATAGAGAGAGATGGATCGTTGATGCTCTGTGATGAAGGTCGCGTTGCTCTCGCACGGGACGGACTGAGGTTGCTATCAACAATCCAACACCACCGGGCGTGCGTGATTCTGCAGGGATCGGCTGGAGTCCTTCTGGAGGGGAGGGTCTGAAAAGGGGAGCTGAGGCTTCGTGCTTATCCTGGAGGGCTTCTTCTGCTGAAGGAGGAGGAAAGTCGATGGAGAGAAAAAAGGGATAAGACAAGAGGAAGAAGGACGAGCGAATGTAATCCCCCCTTTGCTTTCTTGCTGCTTGGTATTTATAGAGTGACCAGAAAGATCAAGAAGGTGGTGGTTAATGATCGATGGACTGAGGGAGGCCATGGATGATCGGAGGGTTGGAAGGCCATTGTCTCCATGTTCCTCCTGCGGTCTTTCCAACAATCGATGGTCGTTGGGGATGAACGGGAGAGGATGAAGGCAGTTGGTGATGAGGGGTCGGATCCAGGGCTTAGGGAGGTCGCACATGGGGGTCTTGCCATGGAGGGGCTCGATGGGGAGAGGGAGCTGGAAGCTTCGCGAAGGGTGGTTTGCCGAGGGATCAAGGGTGGATGGAAAGTGAAGGCCGAGAGGCTTCGACAGTGGATATTTAGAGATGGACGAAGGAGGGAGCTCGTGGCAGGCGAAGGTTCCAGCGGTAGGGTTTGTGAGCTTCTGGAGGGTGATCGAGGGTTTTGGGGAGAGACTTTGTAACCCTAAAGGAAAACTAAAAAAAAAAAAAAAATCATTAAAACCCTCCTGTTTGAAAGATTTTCAAAAGGCCGGTGGTTTTCCAAAAGCTTTTGCAAAAAAAACTGTTTTTAGTAAAACCGATTTTTTTTTGTTCCCAAATTTATATTTTTATTATTATTATTATTTTTTTTTTGTTCTTTTCTCTATTTTCTAAAAAAAAAAATTGATATATATATATATATATATATATATATATATATATATATATATATATATTGGAAATAAAGATCCTAAAACTTGCGAGAAAACAAGGATTTAAAACTATTTTTTTTTTGTATTTTCAAGAGATATCATACAAAAGAGGGTATTTCTGAGAAACTTGGGTTTGATTTCTTCAAAAAATGGGTTTGGATCCAGGTTTTGAGAAAATATTCGAGTTTTAAACCTCGAATCGAGAAATACAATTTGATGGATCCGAACGGATACCGAACGAACTGTCTGAGCTTTTCAAAAAGTTATTTTGGAAATTTCGAGAATTTAATTTTAAACATTGGACAATGAAGCTCAGATTTTGATCTTTTATCTGGATTCGGATCCGAAATTGAGTCAGATATGTAAAATGAATTTAATTTCAACAAAATTTGAGAAATAAAATGGAATTTAGATTTAAAACTAACTCAATTACCCAGAAAATGCGGTCAGGGGCGAAAAGGAGATATTTACAACATTTTGAAAAATTTGGGGTGTTCACAGTTACCCTAGTGGACGAGCAAGGTCTCGTGAGGGTTTGCAGAGATGCTACCCACAAACATCAAAAATCATGCAGAATTTCAAAATTTTCTTTCTAAAAGGCTAGTCAATTCCAAAAATCAAATTTAGCAGACATTTCATGTAATTTTCCACTTCTCAAATCATAATTAGAGATTTTATGCCTCCACGATAAAAATTTTCCTTTCACTCTTCTAAAAATCACATTTATCTATGATTATTTCTCAGAAAATTGTGTATTATCATGTTATTATTCATTTTTCATCACTTGCATATTTTTCTGCATAGTCTTTCATTCTACTTCTAAGTAATGACTTTTTTTTTCATTTAAGCTCTTATTTTCTTTTTCATTGAATTTTCTATTTTTCCAATTTTTTAATTCTTTTCTTTTCTTTTGATAGCTTACGTGTGGTTTGCTTTTGTGCCCTGTGCAATGTTAATGCCTTCTTATACCACTATCTGTATGTCGAGGGCGTTAACTAGGCACAAAAGTGACTTCCTTCATTTACCCTTTAGGCATGAGGTTCAGACACTTCAACTTGTATCTGGTCTCAACTTCCGAGGCTCACAAAGTTTTCATTCTCCTCTTCAGGTGGAATTCAAACGCTTTAACTAGCTTCTGAACTCATCTTACTTGGGATTGTGAAATCATCCAAACAACCTAACGCAGGCTCTTTTCTTTTGAGCTTGAGCTTTTTCTAATATTTTTCATTTACTTAGTAGCTTATTTCAAATTATGCTTACTTATACTTTGTGATTCAAAATTAACTTTTCACTTTCAAATACAGTCTTTTCTTTGAACTTCACATAAATACTCACTCTTTTTAGCTTTGTTCAGAAAAAAAATTCCTCATGGGGCTTCTAAAAATTTCTAACATGTCAGATTATGTCAAAAACATTCATATATGCTAAAAAAAAAAATTCTGAAACGCCTAATTTATGAGTTTTAGTTACTAAAACAGGATAAATAGAACAAAATAGTGTGTATCTACTGAACCACCCCCTCATGTTTGAATGACACTGTCCCTAGTGGCATGCAGAGATATAAAAATGCAGTTGTAGATGCACACTAACAGAACATGAAATCAATATAGGAGAGCGGATAAATACGACCTGACATGCGAGGCCTCTTGAGCTGATTCTTGACTGGATCATGCTCCACCACTAAGCATACGCCGATGCTCAATTTTTAGCTAACCTAATTGATTGTCTGCTCTAAAAGTCATATCCTAAAGTCAATAACCTATACTCACACAGTGAATGTCAGATAAACCTGCATGAATCAAAGCAAATGTAAGCTCATATAAAATCAAATAACGAAACAAAAACAAATGCTAAACTGAAACTTCTACTTCTAGCATACATATAATACATCATTATGCTCAGACCCTATTCTTTGCCTTTAGGGTGCATCACAGCCTGACCCGGCAGGCTTCCCTCAGTTCTCCTGTTTAGCGCTTCCGCTAATTGCCCCATTTATGATTCTAATTTTGTGATTGACTGCGTATGGGAACTCAACATCTGGCTACACTGCTCAAAGGAATTCTAGCTTGAGGTTTTCACCTCGTCGAATGCTTGGAGTAGTCTCTCCTCAAAAGAAGTCTGCGGGGCAGACTCTCGTGAAGGCTCGGGAGGATAAGGATTGAATTGAGGATAGCTCGGCCTCTGAAATGTCTGAGTGAATTGAGGCGGCCGAGTGGGATGAGTCTGGGTGGAAGACTGTGGGTTCTTCCAAAAGAAGTTAGGGTGATTACGCCACCCCGGATTGTATGTAGACGAATATGGGCTGTTCTAGGGCCTGGTGTAATCCTGAGCTGCCTAAACTTGCTCTTGCACAAATTCAAGGTACTGAGCTGCCGAAGGGCACTCAGTAACAATGTGTGTCAGGCTGGCACACAACACATGTAAGGTCCATGATTTATTTTGTGGTAATATTACACAAATTGTGTTGAGTCAGAGAAATTTTATTGAATTGGCAATTTTTGTATTTTAGCCTACTTAGAGGTACGGGTCAAATCGCGTAATTTTATATAAAAAGGCAATTGAGGGAAATCTATAGTGAGTTAACCTCCGAAATTTTTAGAGCAAGTTTATAATACGTATATTGTGATTTACCCCAAATTTGAGGTCCGAACGATGAAAAAACCCTGTCAGTGCATGTGATTTACGAGAGATCGCTTAGAAACTTAGCGAGGACCTAAACAGAACCCATTTTGTTCGTAACGGAGATTTCTTCACTTGGGTATCTTTGAAATGTCATTTACATTGATAATACAAAATAAAATAATTACACATAATGGAAAAAATATCTGAAATTCAATTAAAAATAAAATCGATATAATAAATAATCATTTCTTTCATTGGTCAAGGTCGACCAAGGCCATGATCGTCCATTAAGGACGGCCTTGGGACGACCAAGGCCATGAAACCAGCTGGTCATGTTGACCAGCTGGATGAGTGGCAGTCTCGTAAGAGACCAAAAAGATATCTAAAAGGGAGGGCCACGATTGGCCCTACCCAAATAAAAAAAAGAAGAAGAAGAAATGAATAAATATAATACTAAGTTTAATAAAGGAAGCAAAAGGAGAAGATGACATGGCATAGAGGGGTCGACCACTTGAGCTTGCTCTTGGACGGTGGTGACCAATAAGGCCAGCTGGTCAAGGGCTGACCAAGTCTGGACGGTGGCATAGTGGTAATAGCCCCACTTAGGATGAGGTGTCAGCCATGGGTTGGCCAATTGGGTGGCAGCCCATGGCACCTTGGTAATTCCTCTTTTGTAGCCTAAAGACTACTCAACGTTTGGCTGGAGTGGGCGGCAGCCTAAGGGAACACCACATAATTCCATTATTCTTTGATGGCTAGATGTGAAGGCCCTTGAAGGGCGTTTTTGAAAAAAATGATAGAGCTTTTGAAAGTAGAACATGCATTGGCCGAATGGGGTGGCCACTCATTAGATTTTCAGAGCATGGAGGGGCGTGTTTGACTCCAGCCACACATCTTTGGCAGCCTCAATCCTAGCCATTGGCTTTTCAAACAAGGTTATATAAAAACTTTTAGTAGAGAAAGAGAGAGAACATTCCTTTGGAGTGACGCCTAGGAGCTCCCTCTCTTCCCTCTCATCTCTCTCTCCAACACTCTCTTCTCTTTCTACTTCCTCCCTAGCCGTGGAGTGCAACTCCACCATTTACATTGGAGTAGCCTCGCAGTCGTGGCTTCCACCTCCGTTTCCAAACCTCCAAGGTGAAGGCTCAACCCATTTTTTCTTATATCGTTTTAGTACACCATGAAACCAAGGGAGGCACGGCATCTATGAAGGCATGCTCCCTTGGTGGATTAGCTGGATAAGTCTTTTTATTTTTTTTTGTCTCCCATGTCTTCATTTGCATTCGATGGTTTATGTGTTTTCCATGCTGCTGCATTCTTTTAATATATATTTTTTTTAGTCGCAAGCTTTGCTGGAATCTTTTTTGTTTTTTTTTTCTTCTTGTTGGTGTTTCTTCCCCTTGTTGCTGGGCATGATAGCCTTGCTAGGGTGCACTGGACCGAGCTGGGCTCGTCCAGAATACACCCAGCCCACTCAATACTTCCTTTGTATGCAGACATGCAATGACTGGTGAGCTACAACTGCCCTTCCTTCCATGGTGCGTCTGGGTGCTGGACTCAACCCAGTCCTAATGGCCTGGGTCACGACATGACTAGGCTCCACTTGGGAAAGAGGGACCCAGGTCCCTTTGGTTCTTCCTTTATTACTTTTTGTTGTTTGGTTTTTTCTTTTCTTTCGTTCGGACTTTTGGCGCTTGTAAACACCCCAAATTTTCACCCTCATCCAGTACTTACATTTTATGTGTCATTGCATATCGTTCCATGCATTCGGCATACCATTTCATCGCATTGCATGGCATTACATGTCATTACATCTCATTTTCGAGATCCAGCACTCTCGTTTTCAAAATATTTAATCCAGACTTGGGTTTTTAAAACTTCTCTTTCAAAATTAATTTTAAAACCTGGGTTTTTAATCAACATTATGTCATTTTCCAACCCCCAGGACCTTATATTTTGAAATACTTCCTTAGAAAACAATCTGGATTCATTTCAAACTCAATTTCAGTTGATTTCAATTCTCAGATGAGGCCCATTTAGGTAGTGTCGCTTCTGGATTCTTTCATTTATCAAAAATCTCAAAAATTTTAGAGTCCTAGTTGGATCAAGACTGTATTTTTATCAGTTTGAATCTTTTTGAACCTTTTTAAAATATCATTCTGATTTTGAACCAGTTATGGTCCTATCTCTTGTCCATTTCCTCCATTTTGGCCAAAATCTTAGAGTCCTAATTGGATTAGGACTCTTTTTCCAGAGTCCCAGTCGGATCAAAACTCTACTTTTCACCACCTTTTTACCTATTTTTGAAGAAAACCTTTCAAAATCTTCTGTTTTGGCCAAAATTTCAGAGTCCTAATTAGATCAGGACTCTTCTTCAAGAGTCCAGACGGATCAGGACTCTTCTTCAGAGTTTCAATTGGATTGGGACTCTAATCTTTTACAACTATTTTATCCATTTTCAATCAAATCTTTCAAAATCTTTCAAAATGAGTCAGAAACTCAGAGTTTCAGTCAAAGCAGGACTCTGTTCAGAGAGTCCTAGTTGGATCAGGACTCTGATCCTCAATTCAATTTTGAGAGAATCTTTCAGAAATCTTTCAATCTACCAAAACTATTACACTTTTATCAAAGAATTTCAAAATTCTGAGGTTTTATCTCAGAGTCCTCATCAAATCAGGACTCTACCCCAGAGTCCTGGTCGAAGTAGGACTCTATCCAAAATTGATTTTTTCACTTTATTTTCACTGGTTTTCAAGAGCTTTGCTTAAAATTCATCATTTGCTTACCAGAAAAACCAAAAATCTTAGAGTTCTGATTGAATCGGGACTCTTTCTCAGAGTCCTAATTAAATCAGGATTCTGAACCAAAACTTCAATTTCATCCTGTTTTCACTTGCTTTTCAAAATCCTCTCATTTGTTTTATCAGAAAATCTAGAAATCTGAGAGTCCTAGTTCAATCAGGACTCTGTCCTCAGAGTCTCAGTTGAATCAAAACTCTGTTCTATTTCAATATTTATTATTGTTTTCACTGTTTTGACAAGTTCTTTCATTTGTTTTTTTTAGAAAAATACCAAAAATCTAGAGTTTTAGTCCGATCAGAACTCTGTCCCGGAGTTCTATAAGAGTCTGTTTTGAAGTCTGTTTTTATTCCATTTTTATTTATTTCCATTTGTTTTCAAAAATTATGTCATTTTACAGAGTCCAGTTAGTTCAGGACTCTATTTCAAAGTTCGGCTGAGTTAGGAATCTAACCCTGACTGTGTTTTCTCTCTCATTTCACCATTTTCTGATAAAATCTTTTAAAAATTCTTTCACTTGGCTTTTAAAATCCAAAATCTCAAAGTTCTAAGAGTTCAGGACTCTAACCCGGAGTTCCAGTTTGCTTGAGACTCTGTTTTCAAAAATCTTGAATTTCAACTATTGATTTTAACACCTTTTCAAAGCTATTTTCAGTGTTATTTCAAAGATTTCAAAAAATTCATGTGGGCACTCAGTTCGAACCATATCCAGAGGAGTCTTGACCCAGTTGGAACTCTATGCCATTTCAAAAATTTTAATTTCAAGTTTGCTTTTGAAAATCTTTTGAAAACTGTCTCAATTTCAAGTTTTAAAATCACCTTTTGAAAAACTCAAGTAGGGCTCACTCGGGGTGGTGCCACATTTGAAAAAGTCAAGGTTAGACTAGGGTTAGTCATTGTCCTAGTTAGGTTAGGGGTTTAGAGGAGTCAAAAGCAATTTTAAAAATCAATTTTATTTAACTTTTAAACCATTGGTTTTTAAAGGTTTTAAATTCAGGTTTTAAAAACCAAATGTGGGTCCATACTAGGTGGTGCCACATTTGGACTTTTTAGGGTTTAATTAGGTGTTAATTAAGGTTTAGTTAGAGTTCATTTAGGGTTAGAAAACCACAAAAAATCGTCCTCCCTTGGTGGTTTTAGATAGAGTTTGAAAAAGTCAAAGTTAGGTATTAATTAGTCCTAATTACATGGGTTTTGAAAACTATAAAAAGAGGTCTTTAGAGGGGCAAAAGGAGCTCTTTTTCTCTCAAATTTTCGTGGATTCTCTCTTCTCTCCAGCACTTCCACCTTCTTCCATTGCAGCTTCAGCCCCAAGGTGAGTTATTTAATATTATTTTATTATTTTTTATTAGTTTTTTATGATTTTTCAATAGATTTCACCATGGAAACTCTTGTGTTCATGGATTTAACCAAGGATTTCATCCAAGAACCCCAAAATCAATTCAAGAAGATGATATAACCCTATTCCATGCTGTTTTCCATGATTATAATCCATTAGAATTGATTATTGTATTATTTTTTACATTATTAACCAATAAAACATGTGATTTACCCTTTTAATGGGTTAAATCCATGCTTTTAAAGGTAATATCAAATTCCAGCCATTGATTCTCTGTATTTTATTTATTTATTTGTTTATTCATGTTTATTATACGTTTTTCAGCATCTAAATAATTTTTATTTTTCTGTTTTAGTATTTCTTTAATTGTTTTTTTTAGTTAATGCATGTTTTGTTAGATTTTCTTAGATTTCTGTGTGTTTTTAGTTTAGAACAGAAAAGAGCATGCTATTTCGGACTGAAATACTTACTGTTAATATCTGATTTTTTTATATGTGATACATACATATGTAATTGAACTACAGTAAAAAAATCAGAGTTTGTGGGATTCGGGAACCCTGTCAGAAAAATCAGACATCAAATCGGGTTTTTAAAACATTAAAATTGTTGTTAAAATCAAAAGGGTAACTTGCGGTTATGATATTTTTCTCATCTTATACCTGATTTGAGATATGTAAAATGCCATGGATTCATATTGATTAGATCTATCTACTGTGAAATTTGGAGATTTTTTTATATCTGTTCAATATTTTTCCTTTGACAGAAAGTGTGATTTTAAATTTAAAACTCATTAGGGTTTACCAAAACCCTAATCAGACTTGTGTTATTCATAGATCCCAAACCACAAATACAATTCATAATTTGTAAAAAGTGAGTATTGTTATTTTTCTAATTACTGTTTACTAGTAAAATATAAGATATTTTAGATCAGTATTTTTATTTATTGTGGATTTTTCAATTGTAAGTGTCTGGTTTAACTCATGTTAGGTTTGTTAGAATTTAGTTCAGATTGCCGGAAAGGTTTGTCCCTAACCGGAGATGGTTTTTCCGATCTGTAAATTGGGAAATCTCTGTTTTTCTTCCTAGTTTATCTCTGTAAAAATTCAGAAGTTTTCATGGAGAATTAACCACTGATTTGGGTCCAACTCTGAAACTGGTTTGTGACCTAGGTTAAAAATAGCTTATTTTAGGTTGTTAATGCAGTTTTCGGATTAAAATAATGTCAAAAAATATTTTTGCAATTCCAGTCTGATTTTAGGGTTATAACAAGTGCAGGTATCAATTTGTATGAGTTTTGGAATCCATTTGATGCCTGAATTAATAAAATTGCAAAACAGGATACTTGAAAGATCCAAAAACATTGATAAAATCACAATTTTGGTGATATTTCTTGATTTTCGTGCATAAGTGTGTAGTTTAGGGTTTGTTTATGTTTAGAATCATATTAGGATGTTTCATGTTTGATTTTATGCTTATTTAAATCATAAATCTCAATTTTTTATCAAAATCTATTTCAGAAAACCCTGATTTCAAGGCCATAGTCTTGCTATCAGGGGCAATTTGGTAATTTGACCTCAATTTCGAAATTCTAAACCCTAATTTTCTCATTTTAATCATGTCATATCATATTTGAGTTAATTTATCATTATTTGTATTTCAAAACTTGCATTTTACAAAATATCTTTCTAAAAACCTTGATTTCAAGGCCATAGTCTTGCTATCAGGGGTATTTTCGTTATTTTGATCCCCAATTTCGAAATTTCATATCTTATCTTCCTTATTTATTCAATCTTATTTCATATTTCATCATTTTGATTTAAGGGAATCATGGCAAAAAGGCTTATATCTAGTAAAATCCAGTAATTTCTAGATATTACTAGATAAACCTAAAAAAGCCAACATATTTTCATTAACCAGTTTTTCTAGTTTTGCAGGGACATTGAAGACTTTATTTTCAGTCATTTAAATTCAATAGTGATGTAAATTAAATTAAATTTGGAATAAGAATTTAAATTTCAGCTTAGACTAGGATTGCATTGTATATAGTTTAATTCTGCAAATATTAAATGTCTCATGAATGTATCATTCATGCATATTTTCATAAATTCACTATGGTCTACAAGAATGGCACGTGCACTAGCTCTTATGGAGTTGACAAACTTGGTGGAATTTGTATTTATGGCCATAGTCAGAATACGAATGATACCCAGATTTGTAATCTTCGTATTAGCCACATTCAGCCTACACTCTTAGGCTAACTTCAAAATGCACTGCATTTCTCAAAAATACAAAAAGGATTTCCTCAATTCCTCAAAATCAAATATTTCAAATCCATATTCATTCAATTCATTTATAAATTTCAATTTCAATTTAGGAAATCAGTTTTCTCAAATTTTTCTAAGTCTTATTCTAAAATCGATTTTCTCAAAACATTGATTTTCCAATGATATTTCAAGTATTTCCCAAGTTCCAAATTCGATTTTCTAAGTTATATTTTCAATTTCAAAGTTTGAATTCAAAGAAATCAAGTTTTTCAAAGTTATTTCACAATTCTCAAAATCGATTTTCACAAAAATCTCTTGAATACTTCAGAAATTGATTTTCACTTTCTCAAATACAGTATCTCAACCATGATTCACGATTTTCCAAGTGTTATATTTTCCAAGAATCTCCAAATATTTTCCAAGTATTTCAATTCTTAAAGCAAACATCATGTTTTCAAATTTGCATTTTCAGAAATTCATAGCACATGCCTTATTCTTTGTGCATTTAGGAATTAGAATATGGTTTAGACAAGTTAAACAAAGCAAAGCAAAGCAGTAGATTGATGCTTGGTTCAATTACCCCTGGTAAAAGCGCCAGGAACGGTTGCACCTCGTACCGACAGGCGAGTCTCATTCTTCGAAATTATCCCGCATTTTAAAACGGAGGCGAGTTATTTTCAAAATCTTTTTCAAAGGTCAGTTTGACTCGCAAAAAGTAAAAATTTTGCGATGATAACAGGTTTGGGGACCGTGATGGGACCTGTCTTCGCCTGATCAATCTAATGTTTTGCTTAGTTCAAATTGTCAAAATCGTGTTCCATGGAATGTCAGCTTTTACTTTATAATATCATGTGAACCTAGGAGCCTAGACTTGAACCCAGCTGACATGGATTGCATATAGACTAAGTATGGTTTGGTAGGACCATATTGAGGAGAAAATTTTCATGCTCACATAGACTTAGGTCTAATATAACCCTCCTCAATCTAGGTTTGATTGAAAATAATGTTTGCTTCTTCAAATTTTTCAAAATCTTTATCTCTTTAGGTTTTAGAGCCTTCTGATTTGATTGCATGTACTCATATTTTCAAAAACCACCCCACCTATCTTTACCCGGTCTTCACGTTGTTGGTCTCTCTTCCAGAACCATAGTTCGGGACAGAGCCTCACAACTGGGCCACCTATTTGGGTGAACCCCCCCCTGCCACGTACCAAGGGCCATAGTCCAACGTATATCGGCAGGAGCTCAAGGATGTTGGAAAACTTGAACCTAGAACCGGAGAAATTGATTTTATGTCACGTACATCGAGCCTTGGCTTGAGTATATAGGCATAACATGATTGGACACAGATGATCTGAGCCTTAGAGTTAGGATTAAGGTCCTACAGCAATTTCAAAAACTTGTGCATCTAGAGTCAGCTTTTAGGGAATGCTGTATGTGCATACTTGTTTGTGCAGGATGTGATTAAATGTGTTGTAGTCATTTCTTTTTATTTTCCATATTTTCCCAATTTTCCAAAATACTGGACGATTTTTCAGAAATCCCCAATCCATTTCCATATACTGTCCATGTTTTAAATCTTGGACAATTTTTCAAATGCTTCATTTTCCATTTTATGAAGTATTCCTTCATATTTCATCAAACCCTAGACGATTTTCCAAATTTCCCTTAATTTCCTTCAAAACTCCAGGTGATTTTTCATTCTTTCTCTCTTCTGGATCTCGAATTAACTACTTCATTTTATCCTGCCTGCATTTTTTCAAAATCTCTATATTTTCCCAAGTCTTATTCCCATTATCCATGTTTTCCAGTCTGATGGCATCCAGTCAGTTTGATTCAGTCTTCCCTGAGGGTCACATCTCATACGAGGTGCGACAAAGCTTTCCCGAGTATCGAGTCCTCAACACCGGATCCTTCTTTCCCCGGTGGTACTATTCATGGTTCAAGAACTTCTCACGTATGTTTCCGGACCACTTGGACGATTGTGGGTTAAAACTGGCGTCCGCAGTGGGAAAGCAGACAGTCAACGGCAATTTGATCCATGCACTAGCAGAACGGTGGAATCCGAGCACTTCTACTTTCTGTTACCCATGGGGCGAGATGACAGTGCTGATAGATGAATTTTCAGAAATCATGGGATTGCCTGAACCAGTTGGTCAGCCTGGAGATCCATTGGAGAAACAGTTTTTGATTAATGTCAAGGGTCTGGACCCCCGAGACGCTTTAGCTCGCATGACAGGACGCAAGTTTTGGCCATTGATAGAGGAGGATGGAAACGAATATGTAGACCTGCTTGAAATCTACAGACAGTATGGAGCATTTGCGGAAGTCAGCTCGTTGTCCAGGACAGCTCTAGAAAGAATCCAGCACGCGATGGTCGTATGCATAGTGAGATTAGCTCTCTTTCCCGATGGATGGAATTACATGGATATTAGGATAGTTCAACTTCTGCGAAGGTGGGGAAGTCGACAGACCAGTCGCCTCTCCATTGCCATGGCCGTACTTGCTTTTTTGTACCGAGGGTTGACCTGTTTCACACTCGGAGAATCAATTCTAGTTGAAGGGTGCACCTACGCATTACAATCTTGGTTCCCCCGGCATGTGCCCTGATCCAGTTCATTTAGATATAATGGTGAAAAGCTTCTTCCAGTTGCTCGATACTGATTCTTGATCGATAACCTTCAGAAGAAAGAAGTCGTGTGGGACTACTTTGATCGTCACGAATCACCTCCTAGATATACTTATGCATATGGTAAGCGATTCAGGCTACTTGGCCCATTCTTTTGCGCATACTACCATCCAGAGCGGTGTGTCAGACAGTTCCCTCAGAGATAGAAGCACATAGAAATTCGTCCACTATCAGGGATCTTGCTAGAGTTTGATCTCTCATCAGATCAGTGGTCCGAAACATACCAATCTGCTAGACATGGCTGGGATTCCTTTGTTACTCTTACTATTTTTCCTGGTCCTCGAGTGTCCTCTGATTATCAGGAGTGGTGGAAAATTGTCTCTCCCCCTCCCCTCTGTCAAGTGTATTATTAAAATCACATTTTCAATAAAATTCCTTTAATCTTCATTTCACTTTGGTTTGACGACCTCGCCTAGGTAACAAGGCATATTTTCAGTTGTTTATTTTGCAAAGAATAGCAGTGCAATTGTCGTAACTCCAGCGATGACTCAATCCCTAGTAATGGGATATTATTTTAATTGTCCACCAAAATTCTCAACAAATATTCTTCTCCAATCAAATCTCTTTCAAAAGTCTAACCATCAATTTTGCCCTACAGAGAGTATTCGTGATATTAAATGGTTCAGATGAGGTCAAGAAAGAAAATTGCATCAGTCGAAGGCGTCGCATATTCAGTAGCCTCAGAAGAAGAAATGGACTCACCTCGATTAATCCAGAGTCAGGGTCAGCAGGCGGATGATAGCATCGATCCCCAAATGTATGTCATGTTCAAAGAAATGATGACCAAAATGTTGGCAGAACAAACCGAAGCTAGTACATAAAAGATTCAGGTCAAGCAGAGGGCAAAAGGCCAGGCAGTCAAGAAAGTTCTAAAGCTATCCAAGAAACTTCAAAGATCCTCTCATAGACAAGGGACAACCTATAAATTGGAAGATCAAGCAATGGATGATCCAGTCCAAATACAACTGAAGAAAATGACAAAGAAGATTAAAGATTTGGAAGCCCGCGACAAGGGCAAGAAGGTCTTCACGAGCAAAGACCTCTACAAGAGCATCACCCCCGTCAGGAATAATCAAGAGTAAAAAAAGAAGACGAATCTCGCCTTCTTTGTCAATACCAACCGCGATGGGTGCAAAGATAACAAAGGCAATCATACAAGTCAGAAAGAGAAATCTTTAAAGCAGAGTGGAAAATTGAATCAACAGAAAGAAAAGATAAAGCGGGAAGGCTGGGATTGCGATCGCCAGTTTACTCCTCTCGAGCAGTCTCTCGATGAAATCCTTGAATATATGTTGGCCAAGGAATTGGTAAAGCTTCCAAGAGTCACAAATCCTCCTACAGTCATGGGAAGATTCACAGACCAATTCTGCAAATTCCATAGGGCGGTAGGGCATGATACCGACCACTGTTTCGTCTTCAAGAACATTGTCCAAGATCATATCGACAAGAATTTCTTTGTTGAGAATAAGAAAGAATACCAGTCGACTGTCTTATCCAAGTCTCAGCAGAAATTAAGCACTCGACAAGAGGTGCAGCGTGATGATCCGAACCAGGATCGCAAGATGGCCCCATTGGATCAAATATTCGAGACTTTTCTAGAATATATGCTTGCAAAAGATACAGTCGGATCTCTGAAGGCTCACTTCACTCTTTGTGCCAATGATAGCAAAAGCAACAAGAATAATCATGATCACTATTCAGAGGGATCTAAGGGCCAAAAAGGAAAGTTCTCCAACAATGATAGGCCTCTTCAATCTAGTCCTCAGCATAAAGAAAAAGATCAAGAAAAGCCAAAGCGCAAGGATTGGAGTACGGATCGAAAGTTCACCCCTCTCGACCAGACACTAGAGAGTGTTCTGGAATACATGTTCGCAAAAGATATGATCCGTTTACCTAAAGCAGCTGATCCCGCAACAATCATGGGCAGATTCAAAGAAAGATTTTGCAAATTTCATCGAGCAGTAGGACATGACACTGAGAATTGTTTCGTCCTAAAGAATATCATTCAAGATTGCATCGACAAGAATATCCCTATTGGAGATGAGGAAAATACCAGTTGACCATCCTGATCAAATTTTCCAAGAAACTGACAGCGTCAAGGCTATGTCATCTTTAATCAATACAGTCCCAGTTTTCTTACCAACTTGTTATTTCTTTTCAATAATTGAATAAATTATCCATTTTTCTCATAGACTTGATGTCACCTTTCACTCTCCTTCTCTGCAAAATGTTCTTGCATGAGGAATGATCTCTTCCGAGTCTCTTCTGAATCAATCAAAAGTCAGTTGTCGTGTCACCTTCAGAGAGCGCTCTTCGAACATCAATCATTTATCCTTTTGTTCAAAATATTCTTCCCCCATTACACTGGGGCATTTTTATTTTTTCATTTTATCTACAAATACCCTGTATGGAGGCAGAATCAAACAAATCTCTCATTTTGCACACATGTGCACCCATTTACATTCATTTGCATTTGCATGCATTCATTTGCATTCACCTGCATTCATCTGCATCAATTTGCATTTGCATCGAACTACCCATTCAGGGTAAGGGATAAATCCTGAGGCCCCGACAGTCGTTCAAGTCATCGTGAGGGTGAAGACCAAAAATCTTCTATCAGAATCAATTGATAACTTTTCAAAATCCAGTGTTCGTGCTGGTAATTTTTCAAAAAACCAGTGTTCGTGCTGGTAATTCTCCAAAACCCAATGTTCGTGCTGGTAATTTTTCAAAATCCAATGTTTGTGCTGGTAATTCTCCAAAACCCAGTGTTCATGCTGGTAATTTTCCAAAATCCAGTGTTCGTGCTGGTAAATTTTTCTTCAAAATCAAGTGCTCGTACTGGCAATCTTTTTAAAATCTAGTGCTCGTACTGGTAATCTTCCAAAATCCAGTGCTCGTACTGGTAATCTTCAAAAATCCAATGCTCATACTGGTAATCTTCCAAAATCTAGTGCTCGTACTAGTAATCTTCCAAAACCCAGTATTCATACCAGTAATTTTTCAAAACATAATGCTTGTATTGGTACATCCTTAAAATCCGGTGTTCGCACTGGTACACTTTAAAATTCAATGTCCACATTGATTTAGTTTTCCTTCGTGATTCGAGTTCCGACTCGAATCTTCTTTCCTTCCAGTTAACCTAGTCTTCCTCCGAGATTTGAGTTCCGACTCGAATCTTCTTTCCTTCTAGTTGATCTAGTTTTCCTTCGGAATTCGAGTTTCGACTCGAATTTCGTTTCCTTCTAACCGGTTTAGTTTTCCTTCGGGATTTGAGTTCCGACTCGAATCTTCTTTCCTTATAGTTGATTTAGTTTTCCTCTGGGATCCGAGTTTCGACTCAAATTTCCTTTCCTTCTAACCGGTTTAGTTTTCCTTTGGGATTTGAGTTCTGACTCGAATCTTCTTTCCTTCTAGTTGATCTAGTTTTCCTCCGGGATCCGAGTTTGAACTCGAATTTTCTTTCCTTCTAACTGGTTTAGTTTTCCTTCGGGATTTGAGTTCCGACTCGAATCTTCTTTCCTTCTAGTTGATCTAGTTTTCCTCCGGGATCCGAGTTCCGACTCAAATTTCTTTTCTTTCTAACCGGTTTAGTTTTCCTTTCGGATTTGAGTTCCGACTCGAATCTTCTTTCCTTCTAGTTAATCTAGTTTTCCTCTGAAATTCGAGTTTCGACTCGAATTTCTTTTCCTTCAACAATGGATTTAGTTTTCCTTCGAAGATTCGGGTTCCGACCCGAGTTTTCTTTTCCTTCAGAGTTGGTCTAGAAAATTAGAGTTCCGACTTGAATTTTCTTCCAAATCCAATCCGCCTAGCTTTCCTTTAAAAGTTTGAACTTCTACTCAAACTATCCTGCGAGTTGGTCTAGAAGATCCGAGTTCCGACTCGAATTGTCTTTCAAAATCCAATTCATCTAGTTTTTCCTTGAAGAGTTGAGTTCTGATTCGAATCTTCCCTTAAAAACCCAGTTTAGCACCTGGTCCATTTAAAGCTCGCAAGTTGGAATCATTCCTCCTTAAACTATGATCCTTAGGTTAAATCCCTATGGAATTGATAGTTCGTAGGTCAAACCCCTGCGGAACCAATGTCGTTCCTAGGCTGAATCCCTATTGAACCCATGTCGTTCCCAGTGAACCAATGTCGTTCTCAATTGAACCAATGTCGTTCTTAGGCTGAATCCCTATCAAACCCATGTCGTTCCCAATGAATCAATGTCCTTCTCAACTGAAGCAATGTCGTTCTTAGGCTAAATCCCTACAGAATCCATGACGTTCCCAGTAAACCAATTCACAATTTTGACCTCCAGGTCATCCAATTTCAAATTTCAAACTTCAAATTTCCGATTTCGACCTTTAGGTCAATCAATTTCCAATTTCCAATTTCAAATTTTAAACTTTCAAATTTCCAATTTCCAAATGCCCAACTTCCAATTTCAAATACCAAATTTCAGAATCCAAATTTTAAATTTCGACCTTTAGGTCAATCAATTCCCAATTTCTGAATATCAATTTCCAAATTCCAAACTTCCAATTTCTAATTTCAAATATCAAAATTCAAATTTCAAAAATTCAAAATTCCAACTTCCAAATTTCGACCTTTTGGTCATCCAATACCAATTCCAATAAATTTCTCTTGCGAGAGACCCTTTGTATAGGGAGAGTTCGAGGGAGCTCCTTCTTTTCGCATGCTATCCAATTTGTTCACTTAGCCCCTTTTCAGGGAGAGTTTGAAGGGACTCGTGTCTTTGTGAACCGTTTGCAAAACAAAATTCCAATTTCATACAAGGAACCCTTAGTTCAGGGAGAGCTTCGACGGAAGTTCGCTTTCCTTGTGACCATAATTTCAGACTAGGCCATTTCATCGTGAAGGACCCTTTTTTCAGTGAGAGTGTGATGAACTCGCTTCTTCATGACCAATTCACTGACCTCACCAATACCGCCCCCTTTCCATAAGAGAAGCCTAATGTTAGGAAGTTTTGACGAAAGCTTAATTTCTCTTTGAAAGTTCGTTTTGCAAACACCTCCTCTTCGGGGAAGAGAGGAGTAATTTTTAATTCCAATTTCTGAATCGTTTCCTTTGGGGAAAGGAGAAGAGAATTTCTATCATGGATGTGTTGCGTTGTGTCTCAAATGCTCGCTCACAAGGGATTTCAAGAAAATTTTGCCAGCTTGCCATGAAAAATAGTTGTTGATTTCAAAATCTTTATCGCATAAAATTATACCTCAGAATACCTTCAGTATTACTTCCGAAAGGACAAAGCTTTTGCGAAAAAGGATTCAAAATTCAAAATCTTTCTATTGGACAACCAAAAGGATGAAGAATAAATCCCCAATATGGCCAGCAAAGAAAATTCAATGTTGTTGCAAAGCCATGAGTGATTAATATTGATCGCAACCAATGGCACACTCTTAAAGATCATTCTTGAAAAATGAAGCAGTCGAAATATCCTGGGTGATACATAAAAATCCACTCAATCTCCATATCTCCTCAAACGCCTAAGCTGCAATTAAATATCTGCAAAAGGGATCTCTCAATTGTCGTCAAGATGAAGGCGAATTAAGCGAGTCGACCCCCGGGGCCAAAGAAGATTTGAATCATCTCCAAGATGACGGAGTTTGTGACGGATCCTTCCAGAGAAAGTTCAGATCACCGTCGAGATGAAGGCGAGTGTGATGACCCTACCGACAAACCGTAAAGGATATTTAATTACCGCTATCATCAAGAGACTTCCAACCAAAGAGCTAATAACTATTAAGATAATCCCTGAGTGAAAAGAAGGATCTGAACATCTCTGAGATAAAGGAGTTTGTGACGTACCCTTCCAAAAAAAAAAGAGAGAAAAGTCAGGACATCTCCAAAATAAAGGATGATGCAATCCCCAAAAACCCAAAAGAACTCTAATTCTACCAATAAAAAGAAAAGAAAAAGTGGGCAGAAAGATCATCATGAGAAAAGAATCCCAGGATATCAGACTGCCGAATCTATCAAGAATCTTCTTTAATTTTGTGAAATTCTTTTATCAATATTCTTTCACCAATAGCTCTCGCAATATCAAGAATACTTTCTTTTTCGTCCATATCAAGGAAATTGATACCTTCCTTGAAAGAAAGTCAATCGTAAGCAATTTGAATTTGAATCTTGATTCTACGGAGTTAAGCCCAGTCAAAGGTAATACTTCAGGTAGAAAAGAGGGAATACTTTCAAAACAATGTGCATCATTTTCAATTATTTTGAATCAACAATAATTTTCAACATTTTGGCAATATTTTCTAGCTATCCTGACATGAATCGAGAGCTTGAGGTTCATCTTTGGCACATCCTGACACCATCTCTTTTAGGACTTGATAACGGGAGTTTTCAAGAGTCCTTCCCTTCTTTGGTATAGTCTGAGCGCACGGGCTCTCAGATTTGCACACTTCCCTGTGTCCCCACTGTCCCACCATAGACAGTCCAATTTCGGCATGAGGTTAAGCCACCAATTCCAGCAAAAGGCAATTTCAAAAGTTATTTAGTCTCAGCAATGAGGCGCCCAAAATCAAACCCCTTTTCAAACTTTAGGGACCCCAATTCCATCCTTTTGCGAAACCCCTATTGGATTTATTGTGCAAAATCCGAAGGTTCCATCACGGTCTCTTCTTTCGAGGATTTCGTTCATTTTCCGCCCAATCAGGATAAGGGTACAAACCTGAGCCTCCTTTGATGAGGTATTTCATTTTCCGCCCAATCAGGATAAGGGTACAAACGTGAGCCTCCTTTGATGAGGTATTTCATTTTCCGCCCAATCAGGATAAGGGTACAAACCTGAGCCTCCTTTGATGAGGTATTCCATTTTCCGCCCAATCAGGTTAAGGGTATAAACGTGGGCCTCCTTTGATGAGGCATTCCATTTTCCACCCAATCAGGTTAAGAGTATAAACCTGAGCTTCCTCTGAGGAGGTATTTCATTTCCCAATCAGGTTAAGGGTTAAACCTGAGCCTCATTCTGGTGAGGTATTTCGTCGCCCGGTCAGGTTAAGGGTCAAACCTGTGCTTCCTTTTTACACGAGGTATTTCCCGTCCCATCCAGGTTAAGGGCAAAACCTGAATCTCGCCTCTTTTGAAGTAAATTCTTTCTTCTTTATTCTCCATTTCATATCTACCATTTTTATCAAGGCTAATTTCTTCATAACCAGTCAGATCCTTCTAACTGGGGCATTTTTTTTCAAATTTGGTGTGTTTTCTTTGCCACTAAGCTCGGCTTTCAACCAATTTAACAGCAAAGAGGGGCGACTGTAAACACCCCAAATTTTCACCCTCATCCAGTACTTACATTTTATGTGTCATTGCATATCATTGCATGCATTTGGCATACCATTTCATCGCATTGCATGGCATTACATGTCATTACATCTCATTTTCGAGATCCAGCACTCTCGTTTTCAAAATATTTAATCCAGACTTGGGTTTTTAAAACTTCTCTTTCAAAATTAATTTTAAAACCTGGGTTTTTAATCAACATTATGTCATTTGCCAACGCCCAGGACCTTATATTTTGAAATACTTCCTTAGAAAACAATCTAGATTCATTTCAAACTCAATTTCAATTGATTTCAATTCTCAGATGAGGCCCATTTAGGTGGTGTCACTTCTGGATTCTTTCATTTATCAAAAATCTCAAAAAATTTAGAGTCCTAGTTGGATCAGGACTCTGTAGTTTCATCAGTTTGAATCTTTTTGAACCTTTTTAAAATATCATTCTGATTTTGAACCAGTTATGGTCCTATCCCTTGTCCATTTCCTCCATTTTGGTCAAAATCTTAGAGTCCTAGTTGGATTAGGACTCTTTTTCTAGAGTCCTAGTCGGATCAAAACTCTACTTTTCACCACCTTTTTACCTGTTTTTGAATAAAACCTTTCAAAATCTTCTGTTTTGGCCAAAATTTCAGAGTCCTAATTAGATCAGGACTCTTCTTCAAGAGTCCAGTCGGATCAGGACTCTTCTTCAAAGTTTCAATTGGATTGGGACTCTAATCTTTTACAGCTATTTTATCTATTTTCAATCAAATCTTTCAAAATGAGTCAGAAACTCAGAGTTTCAGTCAAAGCAGGACTCTGTTCAGAGAGTCCTAGTTGGATCAGGACTCTGATCCTGATTTCAATTTTGAGAGAATCTTTCAGAAATCTTTCAATATACCAAAACTATTACACTTTTATCAAAGAATTTCAAAATTCTGAGGTTTTATCTCAGAGTCCTCATCAAATCAGGACTCTACCCCAGAGTCCTGATCGAAGTAGGACTCTATCCAAAATTGATTTTTTCACTTCATTTTCACTGGTTTTCAGAAGCTTTGCTTAAAATTCATCATTTGCTTACCAGAAAAACCAAAGTTCTTAGATTTCTGATTGAATCGGGACTCTTTCTTGGAGTCCTAATTAAATCAGGATTCTGAACCAAAACTTCAATTTCATCTTGTTTTCACTTGTTTTTCAAAATCCTCTCATTTGTTTTGTCAGAAAATCTAGAAATCTGAGAGTCCTAGTTCAATCAGGACTCTGTCCTCAGAGTCTCAGTTGAATCAAAACTCTGTTCTATTTCAATATTTATTATTGTTTTCACTGTTTTGACAAGTTCTTTCATTTATTTTTTTAGAAAAATACCAAAAATCTAGAGTTTTAGTCCGATCAGAACTCTGTCTCGGAGTTCTATAGGAGTCTGTTTTGAAGTCTGTTTTTATTCTATTTTTATTTATTTCCATTTGTTTTAAAAAATTAGGTCATTTTACAGAGTCCAGTTAGTTCAGGACTCTATTTCAGAGTTCGGCCGAGTTAGGAATCTAACCCTGACTATGTTTTCTGACTCAATTCACCATTTTCTGATAAAATCTTTTAAAAATTCTTTCATTTGGCTTTTAAAATCCAAAATCTCAAAGCTCTAAGAGTTCAGGACTCTAACCCGGAGTTCCAGTTCGCTTGAGACTCTGTTTTCAAAAATCTTGAATTTCAACTATTGATTTAAACCCCTTTTCAACGCTATTTTCAGTGTTATTTCAAAGATTTCAAAAAATCGATGTGGGCCCACTCAGTTGGAACCATATCCAGAAGAGTCCTGACTCAGTTGGAACTCTATGCCATTTCAAAAAATTTAATTTCAACTTTGCTTTTGAAAATATTTTGAAAACTGTCTCAATTTCAAGTTTTAAAATCACCTTTTGAAAAACTCAAGTAGGGCCCACTCGGGGTGGCGCCACATTTGAAGAAGTCAAGGTTAGACTAGGGTTAGTCATTGTCCTAGTTAGGTTAGGGGTTTAGAGGAGTCAAAAGCAATTTTAAAAATCAATTTTATTTAACTTTTAAATCATTGGTTTTTAAAGGTTTTAAATTGAGGTTTTAAAAAACAAATGTGGGTCCATACTAGGTGGTGCCACATTTGAACTTTTTAGGGTTTAATTAGGTGTTAATTAAGGTTTAGTTAGAGTTCATTTAGGGTTAGAAAACCACAAAAAATCGTCCTTTCTTGGTTGGTTTAGATAGAGTTTGAAAAAGTCAAAGTTAGGTATTAATTAGTCCTAATTACATGGGTTTTGAAAAACTATAAAAAGGGGTCTTTAGAGGGGCAAAAGGAGCTCTTTTTCTCTCAAATTTTCGTGGATTCTCTCTTCTCTCCAGCACCTCCACCTTCCTCCATTGCAGCTGCAGCCCCAAGGTGAGTTATTTAATATTATTTTATTATTTTTTATTATTTTTTATTAGTTTTTATTAGTTTTTTATGATTTTTCAATAGATTTCACCATGGAAACTCTTGTGTTCATGGATTTAACCATGGATTTCATCGAAGAACCCCAAAATCAATTCAAGAAGATGATATAACCCTATTCCATGCTGTTTTCTCTGATTCTAATCCATTAGAATTGATTATTGTATTATTTTTTACATTATTAACCAATAAAACATGTGATTTACCCTTTTAATGGGTTTAATCCATGCCTTTAAAGGTAACATCAAATTCCAGCCATTGATTCCCTGTATTTTATTTATTTATTTGTTTATTTATGTTTATTATACGTTTTCCAGCATAGAAATAATTGTTATTTTACTATTTTTGTATTTCTTTTATTTTTTTTTTTAGTTAATGCATGTTTTGTTAGATTTTCTTAGATTTCTGTGTGTTTTTAGTTTAGAACAGAAAAGAGCATGCTATTTCGGACTGAAATACTTACTGTTAATGTCTAATTTTTTTATATGTGATACATGCATACGTAGTTAAACTACTGTAAAAAAATCAGAGTTTTTGGGATTCGGGAACCCTGTCAGAAAAATCAGACATCAAATCGGGTTTTTAAAACTTTAAAATCGTTGTTAAAATCAAAAGGGTAACTTGCTGTTATGATATTTTTCTCATCTTATACCCGATTTAAGATCTGTAAAATGCCATGGATTCATATTGATTATATCTATCTACTATGAAATTTGGAGATTTTTTTATATTTGTTCAGTATTTTGCCTTTGACAGAAAGTGTGATTTTAAATTTAAAACTCGTTAGGGTTTACCAAAACCCTAATCAGACTTGTGTTATTTATAGATCCCAAACCATAGATCCAATTCATGATCTGTAAAAAGTGAATATTGTTATTTTTCTAATTACTGTTTACTGCTAAAATCGCAGATATTTTAAATCAGTATTGCTTTTTATCCCAGAATTTTCAATTGGAAGTATCTTTTTTAACTCATGTTAGGTTTGTTAGAATTTATTTTAGATTGCCGGAAAAGTTTCTCCCTAACCGGAGATGCTTTTTCTGATATGTAAATTGGGAAATCTCTGTTTTTATTCCTAGTTTATCTTTGTAAAAATTCATAAGTTTTCATGGAGAATTGACCCCTGATTCGGGTCCAACTCTGAAATTGGTTTGTGACCTATGTTAAAAATAGCTTATTTTAGGTTGTTAATGCAGTTTTCGAATTAAAATAATGTCAAAATTTATTTTTGCAATTCCAGTCTGATTTTAGAGTTATATCAAGTGCATGTACCAATTTTTATGAGTTTTGAAATCCGTTTGATGCCTGAATTAATAAAATTGCAAAACAGGATACCTGAAAGATCCAAAAACATTGATAAAATCACAATTTTGGTGATATTTCTTGATTTTCGTGCATAAGTGTGTAGTTTTAGGGTTTGTTCATGTTTATAATCATATTAGAATGTTTCATGTTTGATTTTATGCTTATTTCAATTATAAATCTCAAATTTTTATCAAAATCTATTTCAGAAAACCTTGATTTCAAGGCCATAGTCTTGCTATCAGAGGCAATTTGGTCATTTGACCTCAATTTCGAAATTCTAAACCCTAATTTTCTCATTTTAATCATGTCATATCATATTTGAGTTAATTTATCATTATTTGTATTTCAAAACTTGCATTTTACAAAATATCTTTCTGAAAACCTTGATTTCAAGGCCATAGTCTTGCTATCAGGGGTATTTTGGTCATTTTGATCCCCAATTTTGAAATTTCATATCTTATCTTCCTTATTTATTCAATCTTATTTCATATTTCATCATTTTGATTTAAGGGAAACATAGCAAAAAGGCTTATATCTAGTAAAATCCAGTAATTTCTAGATATTACTAGATAAACCTAGAAAAGCCAACATATTTTCATTAACCAGTTTTTCTAGTTTTGCAAGGACATTGAAGACTTTATTTTCAGTCATTTAAATTCAATAGTGATGCAAATTAAATTAAATTTGGAATAAGAATTTAAATTTCAGCTTAGACTAGGATTGCATTGCATATAGTTTAATTCTACAAATATTAAATGTCTGATGAATGTATCATTCATGCACATTTTCGTAAATTCACTATGGTCTATACGAATGGCACGTGCACTAGCTCTTATGGAGTTGACAAACTTGGTGGAATTTGTATTTATGGCCATAGTTAGAATACGAATGATACCCAGATTTGTAATCTTCGTATTAGCCACATTCAGCCTACACTCTTAGGCTAACTTCAAAATGCACTGCATTTCTCAAAAATACAAAAAGGATTTCCTCAATTCCTTAAAATCAAGTCTTTCAAATACATATTCATTCATTTCATTCATTTGCAAATTTCTATTTCAATTCAAAGAATTCAATTTTCTCAAAATTTTTCTAAGTCTTATTCAAAAAAATCAATTTTCTCAAAATATGGATTTGCCAATGATATTTCAAGTATTTCCCAAGTTCCAAATTCGATTTTCTAAGTTATATTTTCAATTTCAAAGTTTGAATTCAAAGAAATCAAGTTTTCCAAAGTTATTTCACATTTCTCAAAATCGATTTTCACAAAACCTCTAGATTCTTCATAAATCGATTTTCACTTTCTCAGATACAATATCCCAATCATGATTCACGATTTTCCAAGTGTTATATTTTCCAAGAAATTTCCAAGTATTTTAGTTATTCAAAGCAAACATCATGTTTTCAAAACTACATTTTCAGAAATTCATAGCACATGCCTGATTCTTTGTGCATTTAGGAAATAGAACATGATTCAGACAAGTTAAACTCTGATAAAAGAAGAAGATATTTGAAAATATGATGATTTTTTAAAAGAGACCCAATATATATCCAATGTTTTTCCATAAAAGATGAAAATCCTAAGTCTTGTTCACACCCTGACTATGGCCATTGATGCAAATCATCAACTTAGGATTTAATCACCACTTATTAGAATGGTGCATGTGTCATTCATGTTTCATCATGTGAAATTTTGAAATGGAAAAGAAAGTTAATATTAAACGAGTATTATTTACATGCTCATACATTCTAATCTAAGACAGGAGATGTAAATAATCTCGTTGATCTAGCTATTACAATCTTCAATTTGAAACTGAAATGATAAAATCCTTATATTAAGAAAGGAAGATCTATAATCCTGCAAAACACAATTAGCACAAGCAGAGGATGTAAAGTAAAAAAAAAATTGCTATGCTTAGAAACCCTATATGCATATAATGAAATCTAATCCAATCAACAATATTTACATAAAAATATCTATATAATGCATCATATTATTAATGGATGTGGGGGTATTCATCTGATACATATACGAAAATATATGAGAATGAAGTATGAGTGTTGTGTGATAAGTGAGTAAATGTAGGGTAACTAGGACACCACGGGTATGGGTACTAGAAATGGAAGTGATGGCAAATACACAACTACTGGAAAAGAATATATAAGTTTCAGCAGTTCTTTGAACTATTGGACAACTGAAATGATTACAGTAACTCTTTAAGTTGCTGTGGAAAGATGGAGGTTACAGTGGTTCTGTGAACTGTTGTATAACCAAAATGATCACAACAACTCCTTGAGTTGCTGTGAAGAGATGGGACTGATGTTGTGCCTGGAAGTATAGTGCATGTGCTGTGTAAGGAATGTGCTGGAGCTGGAAGCCATAGAGGTGTAAGTGGGGCGTACGCAAATGTTATGAAGACACTGTGAGAGGTGTAGTAAGGTGGATGAGGGGAAATGGTAAGTGTAGTGGCATGGCTGTAAGACAATGGATGGGCTGCAGGGAGCAAGTATAAGTGTTGTGCTTAGTGAATGCATATGAACATGCACGAAATTGCAACAAATTTTGTGTATTGTGCAATGCAGAAAATAAAGCCACAGTGAATGGGATGTGAATATATTGGTATGTTATTTAAAAAGAAAAAATCTCATGACATACCAATGATATGTTGTTTAGAGGTTTTAATGAGATACTGTAAAAATTGGATGAGAAGCTTTAGGAATAGCAAGTGATAGGTTGTAAGTGCTTGATCCGATATTGGATGCAAGTGTTAGCAGGCAAACATTCATCAGTGTCTGAAATATACAGGTAAGTTGATGACAAATTGACTTTGGTAAGTCCAATTTACAGTGGATATCTCAAACTTGATCCTACATGGCCAACCAATATCATGGTGTTAGATCAAACACTGCAAGTGTAACATTATAAAACCTTGAAACCATTCACAGTACATTTAACTGTAAAGTTTCTCTTTTATTACGACAGGTCTGACTTTAACGTCCCAGCCATCCGTGCTCTACCAGGAAATCTTTACAAGAAATGATATCATGTCCTAGGTATATTCCCAAACAGCAAAGCCCATCTCTCCATCCACGAAGTTTTTCAATCCAGAACGAATGATACAACAACATTAGCAGGAAATGACATCCACCAATCACATAATTTAATATTGCATAAGCCAAAGAAACAACTGCATCTTATACATAATATGTAACCTACAGGCTTATGATAATATGAGTGAGCTCATTTCTAAATGTAAGCATGAAAAATGAAATTTCATGATAGTATTGCTCTTTCCTTGGCAGCCAAGGCAGTTAGCCTTTGAAATCCAACCAGCCATAGCCTTTTGGACCATGGGCATGCCTGGATAGCCCAGAGAGAACTGGCTCCAGCAGTGAAAACTCGCCGTTAGCATGAATGCTCAATGCTGATACTCTAGAGAGAGAGATAAAGGGGAAGCTGCAGATATTTGAAAGAATAGAGAAGATAATGCAAGAACAAACCAAATGGATCAACGAATGAAACAAAATGTTGTAGATAAACAGGGTGTCGCTGAACAGAAGAAACCAATACATGAGATCGATAAATCAAAAGAGCTAGATGATACCAAATGATTCTATCACTATGTATCAAATAAATGAACAAAACGATTTCAATGGATAGATGTAACAGAGTGAAACCAATGAATGAACCAAAAGAGATGGAAGGCTAAAATAGGAAATGAACAGATTGCAGAGAACAGAAGAGAACAAAAGTAGTACTGGATCTAAAATGCATAAACTATAAATAGCAATTATAATTACCTAAAACAGAATTTTAAATGGACTAAAATCTAAAAATCACAAATTAGACATAGAATGCAGAAAGTGTTAATTAGGAAACAAAAATGTAATTGACGCAGATATTGCAGCATGAATGCAATGAATGCCTTTCAGAATTTAGGAATATAAATGAGAATGCATGGAAAATTAACACGATGAAGACGCAGGTTGAGGGTGTTCAGGGCTCTTTCCGATGATATATGCATCGGTGACACAGCAACATGCCATGCAGGGGCAGTGACCAAAAAGAGAGACCGATGAAGAAGGGGTCGATGCCTATGGATGCGAATACACGATATGAAAAGGGGGGCAAATATATTAGATCAGTTGCCGAATCAAAAACATGACAGGTATGTAAATAAGATCAGATGATGGAATGCTTTAGCAGAAATGAAGGGATGATGGTTTTAAACAAATTACAGAAAAGAAAAGAAAAAATAAAATAAACATAAACAACAGTAAACCGAAAAGAGTTCAAAAATAAATTACAAAAGAAAAAAAGAGTTGCCAGAATATGGATTATTCTGTTGATGTTGCATAGCCGTAGGTCAATTTTGCCACGAGCAAATCGACTCTATGTGGGTGCTTCAATAAGTAAAATAAAAAAAAGAAGGAAAAAAAACATAAAAATGGCTTCAATCGAGAGGGAGAGGGTCTGACTTCTATCTGCTGCTATAGGGTGGGGTTGACCTCCTCCTTCTTTTTACTATTCTTGCTGGATTGGAGGCCCTCCCGTTAATCAAAGGAAAAACTTCAGAGAAGAGGCAGGAGGGGAAAGGGTGAGAACCGATCGATTGAGAGAAGGGAAGAAGATACGGAGGTAAAAAGAAAGTGGATGCCCTTCCCGCTTCTCCCTTGCTTTCCTTCATAGAGAAAGGAAGAAGAATCGAGAAGGAGGGGTTCTATTGCAGATCCAGGGTCGAGCGAGAGACAAACAATCGAAGGGTAAAGGGCTTGATGGAGTCTTCCAGAGGGAGAGAGCGCGGGAGAGAGACCGTTGCAATTTTTCAGTTTTTCAGAAAGAGGGTTCTTTTGAAAGAAATTTTTCTAAAAGGGGTCTCTGGACCGATTTTCTTTTCTAGTCTGAATTCTTGTGCTTTTTTTCTTCATAATCCCATATATATATATTTGTATTTTTTAAACAAAACCCCGAAACGACAGGAAAAAAAAAGATTTAACACTATATATATATTTTTTTGTATTTTTGAGAAATATTTATAAAAGAGGGTTTTTTTTCGAAAATTTTAAAGCTATTCTTTGAAAAATACTTCAGAAAATGGGTTTGGATTTGGGTTTTGAGGAAATATTTGAGTTTTTAACCTCGAATCGAGAAATATAGAGTTGTGGATCCAACAAGATATCAGATGGACTGTCTGAGCCTTTCAAAAGTTATTTTGGTAATTTTGAGAATTTGGTTTAAAAATTGGATAACGAAGCTCAGATTTGGATTCTGATATTGGATCCGGATCCAGATCCAAAATCGAGTCAGATATATAAAATGAATTTAATTTCAGTAAAATCTGAGAAATAAACTGGAATTTAGATTTAGAACTGACTCAATTACTCAGAAAATGGGAGGCAGAGGCAAAAAGGGAATATTTATAAAATTTTTGAAAAATTTGGGGTGTTCATAGATGCCCCTCTTTGCTACTAAGCCGGTTGAAAGCCGAGTTTAGTGGCAAAAAAAATACTCCAAATTTTAAAAAATGCCCCAGTCAGCATATCTGAACTGGGTGTGGAAGAATTTGTTTGGAAAGATGGATTCTCAGGCTTAATACCTTACCCTGAATGGCTTTGGGAAGATGAAATCCTTGAAAATGGCATGACTGGATAACAGAAATGAGGAAGTCGTGATGGGACTGGGCGGATTGCCTTGTAGAAACGAGGCTCAGGTTTAACTCGAACCTGAACGAAAGATACCTCGTGGAGCTTGGTTTAGGCTTAACCCTTAACCTGAAGGGGATGACCAAATGGAATCCTCGAATGAAAAAACCATGGTGGGACCTTCGGAGTTTGGACAAACAAATCCGAAAGGGGTTTGCAAAAGGAAGAAGATGGGGTTCCCTAAAGCCTGAAAAAGGGATGATCTTGGGCACCTCATTGCTGAGACTGAATCAGCTTTAGAAATCGATGACCTCTCGTAGAAAATTCAAGTTTTGACCCTTAACCTGAGTGGGAACGACCATACAGATTTCTTGAGTGAAGAAACTGTGATGGGACAGGAAGAGATACTTCAACTGAATGAGGAAACTCTTTTGGAAGATATAAACAACACTAGGTTGCATCAAAATGGATATTGAATATTTATTTTATTCTTGGAATAGCTAGAAAATTTTGCCAATAAGATAAAATTGTAGTTGACTCAAACGCTTGAAAATGTGCACGTATGTGCAAGAGACATTCCCTCTTTTACCTAGAGTAATTCCTCCAACGAGGTTAACTTCTCAGTCTTAAGAGTCAAATTCAAAATTTCAGCGCTGATGATTTTTTTCAAGGAAGCTATCCATTTTCCTGATATGAAAATAGAAGAAATATTCTTAATTTCATAAAAGCAAGTAGTGAAAAGATATTGATAAAAGAATTTCACATAAGAAAAGATGACTTCTGGCAATTTTGGCAGTTTGATATCTGGGTGTTTTTCCATGGTGATTTTTCTGCACTCTTTTTTAGTCATTGAGCTTTCTCGTGCTTTTTATATCATCCTTCATTTTGGAGATATCCTAACTTTTCTCTCTTTTTCAGGGAAGGGTACGTCACAAACTCCTTTATCTTGGAGATGTTCTGATCATTCTTTTGTCTCAGGAATTATGCTGATGATATTGGCTCAAAAGGTCAAAAATCTCTAGAGGATAGCAGAAATCAAATATCTTTTAGGGTTTGTCGGGAGGCTCAGCGCAGTCGCCTTCATCTTGACGGTGATCTGAACGTTCCCTGAAAGGATCTGTCACAAACTCCTTCATCTCGGAGATGATCCAAATCTTCTTTGGCCATGGGGGTCTAACTCGCATATTCGTCTTCATCTTGACAACAATTGAGAGATCCTTTTTGCAGATATTTGATTGCAGCTTAAATGGATGAATGAGGAGATATGGATTGGTTAGACTCTTTTATAGCTCAGGATATTTTCACTACCTCATTGCCAGAAAATCGTCTTAAAAACATGCGCCATCGCTATAATCAATATCAATTCGCTTTTGGTTTTTCAATATCATTGAATATTTCTTTCACTAATCAGACCGAGGATATTTCTTACATCCTTTTGGATGATCAACAGGGAAAAGATTTGAATTTTATCGCGTAATGAATGAATGACAGAACAAAAAAATATTTTGCAGAAAAAGAATAGAATGCAACGACTTATGCTGAAACAAAACTTTACACAAAATAAATTATAAATTGCGAAAAATCAGAAGATGAATAATCAAAAAATCAAAATCTAATAGGAAATTACAATGATCAAAACAAGAAATTTCAGAACTTATGAACCTAAGCTAAAAAAAAACAAAATATCATTTGTAAATTGAAACATAATATGAAACTTAAAACAACATCAGACTATACATTGAAACAAAAAACAAGAATCAAACGATGCATTAAAACAGGAAACAATTGAATTGAAAACACAAAATTAAAAGACAATGTAAAACAGGAAATAACTGGAAACATGCCATAGACAATGCAATGAATCAATTGAAATGCAGAACATCAAACAAGTGCAGAAAATTCATAACGACAATTGAATATACTGGAATTCAAAATAATGAGGAATATGAAATCAAGAAAGTGACAAAATCAGGAAAATAAGAAACAAAAAAATCAGGAATTTACTGCAAAATAACGAAAATATGTGCGATAAATGAAAGCAGAGTGAAAACAACAAGAAATTAAAGAAAAAAATGCATTAAACAACTAATGAATGAATGAAAATTGAAAATGTAATGCTGTAAAAACACATTAAACAGAACTATGAATGAATCAACAACATCTAACTAAAGAATCAAATGCAGAATAAAAGATCGGTCGATGAACAGAAAAAAATCGAGAATATATATTTTTTTCATTTTTGTTTTTTTAGAAATAACACAGCATGACAGAATCGATTGAAAAGATAAAGAAGAATAAAAAGAATGAAGAAGAAAAGAGGGAGAAGAAGAAGAAAAAGAAGCAACACCAGACCTGCAATAAGAACCAAAGGCTAAAAAAAAATCAATCGGCCAAGGATCCCCTGCACCCAAATGACCTATAGCCAACGACAAAGAGGTCGATCCTCTTTTATTGGGTTAAAGGAAATGGGGAGAGCGCCTGCTGGATCTCCTGCACCAACTGACACTATAGACAACAGGAAAGGGGTCGATTCCCTGCTGCTGGGCTGAAGGAAATGGGAAGGAGCCGGCTGGATCTCCCGTAACCAGCGATGAAGGGGCCTGATCCTCTTCTATTGAGCTGAAGGAAATGAGAAAGCCTCCATCACACGGCCAGCAAAGGGGAGTTCTTGCAATCTGGATGGAAGAGGTAGAATCCCCAAAGGGGAAAGACTCCACGATAGAGGAGAGGGCACCAGCGAAAAACAAAAAGGATGGGAAAAAACATCAATCGTCCTCCTCTTTGATTTCCAAAACCTCCCCTTTTAAACAGAAATTGCTTGATGAATAGGTTGACCACCTTATCAAACTCTCGCAACTCAATTGGATTGATATGTTCCGCGTACCATTTGGTTGCGGCTCCTTCCAGGCTACGGGGAAAACATAAGAACAGTGCTCTGTTGTCCCTCTTGAATTTGGAGCATTCGGCGAAGAACATGGCGAGGTGGGCTTTGGGATCACCAGAACCGTCAAACTTGATGAACTTTCGGGGGAGGTTCTCCAGATTATTGTCTCCTTCTAAGCCATCATAGAAATCTTCACTTGTGAAGACTTTCTTACCCTTGTCGCGAGCTTGCAGATCTTTAACAACTCTGGCCATTTCTTTGAACTGTGCTTTTAAAGGATCTGTCACTGCTTGAACTTTTGTCTTGCGAGTGATTTCTGGAATGATCTCGCATTCTTCCTCGGTATCATCTTCATCTGAAGTATTTTGAACATTTTTCTCAGAGGACTTGGTTGCTTTCTTGGCCCCACGATCTCTAATTCTCTGACTAAAAGGATCTTTTCTTGAGCTGGTGCCAGCCTGCTCACTCATCATTTTGGTCATCATTTTCTGGAACATGGCATACATTTGTGGATCTATGTCATCGTCCTCTTGCTGCTGATCTTGACTTCTAGGGAGATCCATTTCTCCTTCTGAGGCTGAGGAGTATTGAGGTGATGTTTTTCTGTCTGATCTTGTCTGAACCATCAAATCTTGCGGATGCTCTCTGCAGGATAAAGTTTTGATTAGACTCTGAAGAAATTTTGGATTGGGAGGAAAATGATTATTGCCGATATGGTAGACAATTAGAAGAATATCCCATTACTAGGGATGGAATCGCCGCTGAAATCACGACAATTGTGTTGTTATTCTTTATAAGAGAAATAAACAACGGAAAATATGCCTTGTTACCTTGGCGAGGTCGTCAACCACGAAGAAAATACCATTTTTTGAAGGAAAGAGATATCTCTTGGAAAAATAATCCGCAAACGGATTTAGAATAAGGCAAAAGGGAAGGTGGATAAACAGTTTCCACTGCAATAATCAAGGTATGCACGAGAGAAATTAGGTGAAGAATTTCACAAATAGGCAAAAGGATTGAGAATCCAAGAGAACCATGAGAGAAAAACATATGATTTTAGAAAATTGCAGGCAGGATAAAAATGAAGCGGGAAATTCGAGATCCAGTAGAACGGAAGAATGAAAAATCACCTGGAGTTTTGAAAGAAATTAGATATTTGAGAAAATCCTCCAGGGTTTGAGAAAATAAAGGAAAGGATGAGAAATATGGATATTTGGAAAAATACTTTTGGAAAAATGTGAGAGGAATAAAGGTAACATACAAACAATCACATCCTGCACAAACATTTATGTGCATACAACACTCCCTAAAAGGCTGACTCTAGATGCATCATTTTGAAAACAGTTGTAGGACCCTAATCCTAACTCTAGGTTCAGATCATCTTTGTCCAATCCAGTTATTCCGATATACCCGAACTGAAATCCAAGGTACGTGGCATATAATCTCAACTCCGGTTCTAAGGTAAGGTTTTCCAACATCCTTGAGCACATACTGATATACTTCAGACTGTGGCCCGCGGTACGTGATAGGGGGTGTTAACCCAAATAAGTGGCCCAGTTGTGAGGCTCTGTCCCGAACTAGGGTTCTGGAAGAGAGCTCAGCAACGTGAAGACCAGGTAAAAGTAGGTAAGGGAGGTTTGAAAAAATGATCACATGCAAGAAATAGAAGGCTCTAAATCCTAAAGAGATAGATTTTGAAAATCTTTGAAGAAGCATACATTGTTTGCATTCAGATCCTAAATTGAGGTGAGTTGTATTTAGATCTAAGTCTATGTGAGCATGAAAATATCTTCTCAATATAGTCTTACCAAACCATGCCTAAGCTATATGCAATAAATGTCATCTAGGTCAGAATCTAGGCTCCTAGGTTCGCATGATATCAAAAGTAAAAGAACTGACATTTTGTGAACACAGTTTCAATAATTGAACTAAGCCAAGCACGTTTGCGATCAGGCAAGGACAGGTCCCATCTCGGTCGCCAAACCTGTTGTCGTCGTAATTTTTTTTCTTCCCTTCCTTTGCGGGAGAGAGAGGAAAATGCTTTCGCGAGTCAAACTTGACCAGATTTTAGAAATTGTTTTGAAATACTTACCTCCGTTTTGAAAATAGCGGGAAAATCCATAGGATGGGGCTCGACCTGTCGGTACGAGGTTTGACCGTTCCTGCCGCCTTTAACAGGGGTAATCGAACCAAGGACCAAAAGTATGCTTGACTGTAAACACCCCAAATTTTCCTCACTCATTCTCAAACAACCCTCCTCGTGCAGTGTCAACCCTGTTAGGTCAGTGTAGGAGTCAAACCCCGAGTCAGTTTCAGAAAATCACCATTTTACCAACTTTTATTAGGAAAATTACCATTTTACCCCTAGGTCATCCCGAACCCCAGTCAGTCGGAGTCAACCAAGCTCACTGGTCAGTTCAAAACATTTAGAATATCAATCATTCCAAGCTCATCTGAGCTCACAGTGAGAAGACCATTTTCATTTCTGACCATTCCTGCCAAAATGGGATCATTTCTTCGGGAATGAGCTCATTTCTCACTCAAATCCAAGACAATTGTCTCCGAGTCAGTCATTTATAGTCAGTCATACTCCCCAGAGTCTAGCTTGAGCTCACCAGGAGTTCGAGTGCTCCCTTTTCAGTTCAAAACCATTTCTAAGTGTCCAAGAGCCCATTTTAGTCCATTTCAGCTCTTTTAGCTAAAATTGAGCTGAGTTCAATCAATTGAGCTAGTGTTCAAGCTTTGATTTTAGTTCATATCAGTATTACTGACCTTTGTTCTAGCTCAAACCCAACTCAGGTTCGTAGTTGACTTCGCTCCAGTGATCATTCCGTACCATTTCTCTAAAAATGGCAACTTTTCTTGAAAATTCAGTTGGAAAGGTCAGTTGAGTCAATATCATTGTCAGCTCATTGGAGTTCTGAAACTCTAAAACCCAGCTCAATCTAGCTCATCTCAGTTTAATCCAGCTTGAACCCTAATTTTCAGTGTCACTCTGACCCAGTAGAGTCCCGAAAACCATTTCTTGAGCTATTTTGCAAATTTTATCAATTTTAATGCTTTTTAAACTGGTACAAGTGTCAATCGGGGTCTGACATCCAAAATTCTTCATTCAAGGTCTGCATTTCGCATGTCATTTCTCATCATTTCTCATCATTTCATAACATTTCATCACATTTCATTCCATTTTTGAAGTCCAAAACTCCAATTTTATAAATTTCAATCCAGATCAAGTTTCAAAAGCTTTTAGAAATCAATTTCAAACCCCGGGTTTTTAAAATTAACATTTTTACCCCCAGAAGTCTAAATTTGGAAATATTTTCCCAAGAAAAACAATTTGGATTTATTTCAAACTCAAATTTTCAAATTCTACACTGGATTTGCTTCGCAACGGGGTATTGAACTTCAAAATCCGAGCTCGTTTCAAAAACTGCCAAAAATAGCTCGTTTCGTTTGGAAATATTTTCTCAAGAAAAACAATCTGGATTTCTTTTAAAATCAAATTTTCAAATTCTACACTGGATTTGCTTCGCAACGGGGTATTGAACTTCAAAATCCGAGCTCGTTTAAAAAATTGCCAAAAATAGCTCGTTTCGTCTAGAAACTTTCTAAAAAGACTATTTTACCCCTCTAATTTTCAAAATGAATTTCAAAATTGAAATTTGGACCCGCTCTGAGATGGCCCATTCATTTGCATTTCTATTTTATTAAAAAAAAAAAGATGCTTCTTTTTATTTGTTTATTTTTGTTTTTATTGATTTTTATTTATTTTTTATTTTTATTTTTTTTAGAGAGGTGGGACCCACAAGGTGGTCGCCCAAACCTCCAGCCCCTCTATTTCTCCATTTCCTTTCTCTCCTCCTCTTCTTTCCCTTTCCTCCTTCCTTTCTTTCCTTCTTTCTTTCTTTTCTTTCTTTCTTCTTCCTTTTTCTTTTCTTTCTTTCTTTCTTTATTTCCTCCTTTCTTTCCTCTCTCTCCACTCACGTATGGTTCTTCCAGCCCCCTCTTCTTCTTTCCATCTCCTTTCTTCCCTTTTTTTTCCTTTTCCTTCTTTCCCTCTTCTTTCCTTTTCCTTCCCTTCCTTCTTTCCCCTTTCTTCCTTACTTCCTTTGAAATTCTCTCAAAAGCCAAGGCTGCAGCTATTCACGGATAGTCATTCACGTATGGCTGTAGACAAAAAAAATAAAGTAAGCTATTATTATTAGCAACTTAGGTTTTAATGAATTAAAACCTAAGTTACTAACCAAAAAAAAAAAGAAAAGGAGGCTACGGCTGCTCCCCATCTAACGCCTCTCTCTCTCTCTCTCTCTCTCCTTTGGCTGCAACTCCCAGCCATTGAAGCACCTCCAAGCTCCCTCCTTCAGCCGGCACATTACCTTCCTTGTTGCAGTTGGCTCCTCCTCCCTTTGTAGCAGCTGCAGCCACCACAAGGAGCCTCTTGACAGCAGCCATCCCCCTTTGTGGTTCCATTTTCTCCAACGTTGAAGCACTTCATTCCATCTTCCATCACCATTGCTTCCAACAAATATCAAGGAGATCCCCCTCAGCCTTTGCTTCAACTAATCCAAGGTAAGCCCCCTTTGACTCATCGGATTTGCTATTATTTTTTTTTTCCTTTATGCGATTTTCACTTTGCTACCCTTTGATGTGGTATACACGAGCTTCATCTCTATGAACGTGATGTGTAGCCAAGATCAATCGGATCCAAGGTGACAAGAGAACTTCTTTCATGATCTAAAAAATAAATAAATAAATAAATAAATAAAAACATGCATCTTATGCATATGGACTGAGAAAGCGATGAGATCCATCCATTCAATGGATTGGATCTCTCACTTTGAGAGTCAAAAGCAAAAAAAAAAAAGAGTGATTCATGCCCCCTTTTGAGTGTTTTTTTTATTTAATTTTCATATTCCATGCAGTTCTTTTGATGTCATTTATAGATTGATTTCATTTTCGTTTTGTCCATGTTAAGTAGAATTGTTAAATCCATAAGTTTCCATGTCTATGTTAAGTCCAGTTATAATTCCATGTGGATGTCTTAATTAAAAAATGCTGGAAATTTTACTGTATTTAAATTTGTCTATCTGTGATGTATTGCCAAAATATTTGATTCAATTCGGGTTTCGGAACCCATCCAAATTGGTAAAACCCTAAATCGGGTTTTCTGTCTCTCTGATTCTCCAGTTTATGCTTTAGCAGACTTTAAACTCCAGCACCACCATTGTGGAAGATTTGAATCATTCTCCAAAAATCACAGTGGATTCATAATCGAATCTACTGATGATCTGAAAATTTTGAAGTTTTTCCAGTTAGTTTTACTTTGTGTAAAAAATCAAATTTCTCAGACCCCTGGGAAAATCTCGATTTTCCTCCGTCAAGGTATAGACAGACCTTAATTCACCAAATCCGTTCAATCCATAGCCTGTCTGCAAAAACTTTCAACGTGAAAGTTGTTCCTCACACAGTGTTCTGTCATTTCCCAAAATTTGGGAATTTTTTGAATTGTTTCATATTTTTCCCAAAATTTTCATGTCTGTCTGACAGATTTTGATATCTCGAAATTCCAGAGATTCGGGTCTCTGATAACAGCATGCCCTTTTCCAAACCGTAACCCGAATCCAAATTCTGTAAAAATAGAAAATCTTCCTCTGTTTGTCAGGGACATGTTCCCACAATTTTAGCCTTTTTGCCCATCTGTCTACCATTTTTCCCATGTTTTCTACCGAAACCTGTCTGTTTCCCCTAAATCCTAGAGTCGCCGGATTCCGATCCGACTTGCCGGAGTGGTACAGCTCCGACCGTAGGTCAAAACCAGAAAGTGTTGACAGCAAAATCTTTTCCTTACTGTCCTCTGTCACCCCATGAAATTTGGGAAATTTTTATGGAAATTTGATATCCTAAATCCTCTGTAGAATCAACATTTTAAGCAAAAATCACAAAATTTAGGGTTTTTATTTGAATTTCCATATTTAAAAATACAAAAAATTAGATTTTCGAGCTTCATTATGTTTCTAGGGTTATTTTAGTTGTCCATGCCAAATTTGGTTTAATTCCAAGTTCATTTGCTCCATGTGTTAGTTTATCTTTAAATTCAGAAGCGAAAATCAAGTTAAATTCGATATTTTATGATATTTTCGCGATGTTAGGGTTTTTATCATGTACATAAGCATGTTGAATCATATTAGAGTTAATTTTAATCTCATTTGCATTTCATATTTTTCAATTTTGCAAATTTTTTTTCAGAAAACCTTGGTTTCAAGGCCATAGTCTTGTTATTTGGTCATTTTGACCTAAATTTCGAAATTTCAATTTCTAATTCTCCAAAATTTCATGCACATCATCATATTTCATCATATTATGTTTGATTTATTTCATTTGATTTTCAAATTTCCAAAATTTACAAAAATTCTTTTAGAAAACCCTGATTTCAAGGTGATCAGAGGTATTTTGGTCATTTTGACCCCAATTTCGAATTTTCAAGTTTATTTTCAAAATTTATTCATTATTTCTCATGTTTATATCAAAGGGGGTATGATTTTGGGTTTATATCTGAATAATATCCGATAATTTTCCATATTTTCGGATAAATTCAAAAAAACCTACATTTTTGTGCTAACCTTGTTTTCTAGTTTTGCAGGAACATTCAAGAAGAAGTCTTAGCTTTTATTTTTTTATTTCAATTCAATGTAACCTCAAATGTAATAATTTGGAATAAGAGTTACTTTTCTGCTTAGAATAGGGTTGCATTGCATATAGTTTAATTTATGCAAATTTCAATATGTGATGTATGATTCATGCACATTATTTCAAATTCACTATGGTTTACACGAATGGCACGTGCACAAGCTCTTATGGAGTTTATAAACTCGGTGGGATTTGTATTTATGGCCATAGTCAGAATACGAAGAAAACCAAGATTTGTGATCTTCATATTATCCACATTCACCCTACACACTTAGGCTAACTTAAAAAAATGCACTGCATTTTTCAAAACTTCAAAAGGATTTCTCAATTCCTCAATGAAATTCCCTTTTCAAATTCATATTCATTCATTCATATTATTCAAATTGCATTATTTTCAAATTCATTTTCCAATTTCAATTTAAAAAAAAATCCAACTTTCTCAAGAATTCCCAAGTCTTTCTCAGGATCTGATTTTCTCAAAATCCTGAGTTTTCAAAAGAGATTTCAAAGCATTTCCCAAGTTCAAACCAAGATTTTCCAATGTTTTAAAATTCTCAAATTTCAAAATCCCAAGTTTTCAAAAATCGATTTTCTCAGATTTCCTATTTTCCTGAGAACCCAGTTTTCCTGAGAATTCATTCTCCTTTTCAGAAATCCTTTTCCAATGAATTTCCTTATTTTCCCAGCATTTCTCAAATCCATTTTCTCATAAAATCAATTCCAAGTTTCCAATCTCAAAACCAATTTTCTCAGATTTTTAAGCTTTCCTGAGAAATCACTTTCCAATGCAAATTTCTGATTTTCAATGAACTTCAATGATTTTCCCAGGAATCCCAATTTCAAGTACTTTTCCAATCATTTTTCCAGCATATTTCAATTTTCCAAAGCAAACATCATGTTTCTCAAACTTGCATTATTTTCAAAATTTCATAGCACAAGCCTGATTCTTTGTGCATTCTAGGAAAAATAGAGCATAATTTAGATATTTGAGTAGAGTTAAAGCACATAATTGGTCCTTGGTTCAATTACCCCTGGTAAAGGCGCCAAGAACGGTTGAACCTCGTACCGACAGGCGGATCCCATTCCACGAAATTTTCCCGCAAATTTTCAAAACGGAGGCGAGTAATTTTTAAAACCATTTTCAAAACTTTGGTCGAGTTTGACTCGCAAAATTCGTTTCTCTCTCGCAAGGGAGGAAAAAATTTTGCGATGATAACAGGTTTGGCGACCGTGATGGGACCTGTCTTCGCCTGATCAATTATGTGCTTTAACTTAGCCCAATTGTCAAAATTATGTTCTATGGAATGTCAGCTTTAATTCCTGATATCATGTGAACCTAGGAGGCTAGACTTGAACCCAGCTGACATGGATTGCATGTAGACTAGGCATGGTTTGGTAGGACCATATTGAGGAGAATTATGCATGCTCACTTAGACTTAGGTCTGAAATACAACACTCCTCAATCTAGGACTTGTATGAAAACAATGTTTGCTTCTTCAAAAATTTTCAAAATTCTATCTCTTTAGGACTTAGAGCCCTCTGTTTGCCTGCATGTGATCATATTTCAAAAACCACACCACCTATGTCTACCCGGTCTTCACGTTGCTGGGCTCTCTTCCAGAACCATAGTTCGGGACAGAGCCTCACAACTAGGCCACTTATTTGGGCTAACGCCCCCCTGCCATGTACCAAGGGCCATAGTCCAACGTATATCGGCAGGCGCTCAAGGATGTTGGGAAAACACAAGCCTAGACCCGGAGATGAGTTTTATGCCACGTACATCGAGCCTCGGCTCGAGTATATCGGCATAGCATGATTGGATACAGTTGATCTGAGCCTAGAGTCAGGATTAGGGTCCTAAAGCTCTTTCAAAATCAATGCATTTAGAGTTGGCTTCTTAGGGATTGCTGTATGTGCATAATTGTTTGTAATTGAATGTATGATATTCATTTTTGCCTTATTTTTTTCAATTTTTCCAAAATACCGAACAATTTTCCAAAATACCACATTTTTCATCTTTTATGAAATATCTCCCTTTTCTCAAAAAACCCTGGACGATTTTTCTAAATTATCCACCTTTTCCTTCAAAACTCCAGGAGATTTTCCATTCTTTCATTCATCTGGACTTCAAATTTCCAGCTTTTATTTTATCCTGCCTGCAATTTTCAAAATTCTTGTATTTCTCCAAAGTCTAATTCTAGTATTCTTGTCTTTCAGTCCAATGGCATCCAGTCAGCTGGATTCTGTTTTTCCTGAGGGTCACATCTTCTACGAGGTGCGACAAAGTCTTCCTGAGCGTCGATCTCTTAGCACCGGACCCTTCTTCCCCCGGTGGTACTATGTCTGGTTCAAAAACTTCTCTCGTATGTTTCCGGACCACTTGAGCGATTGCGGGTTGGAATTGGCATCTGTAGTGGGAAAGTTGACAGTCAACGACAATCTGATTCGTGCGCTGGCAGAGCGATGGAATCCACGTACCTGAACGTTCTGGTTTCCGTGGGGCGAGATGACACTACTGATGGATGAATTTTCAGAGATTATGGGTCTGCCTGAGTCAGCCGTTCAGCCTGGAGATCCATTGAAGCAGCAATTTCTGATCAATGTTAAGGGTGTGGACCCTAAAGATGCTGTGGCTCGCATGACAGGGCGTAAGTCTTGGCCATAGATTGAGGAAAATAGAAATGAATATGTGAAATTGATCGAGATCTACCGACAGTATGGGGCATTTACAGAAGTTAGCTCATTATCCAGAACAACTTGAGAAAGAATTCAGTATGCGATGATCATATGCACTGAAGGGCTCGCCTTCTTCCCAGATATACATATGTGTATGCAAGCAGTTTAAGCTACTTAGCCCGTTATTCTGTACGTACTACTATCCAGAGTGATGCGTCAGGCAATTTTCTCAAAGACAGAAGCGCATAGAAGCTCGGCTACTATCAGGGTTTATGCTAGAGTTCAACCTTGCATCAGCGCAGTGGTCCGGAACATACCATTCTGCCAAATATGGCTGGGATTCTTTCATCATTCTTACTCTTTTCTCCAGTCCTCGTGTCTCTACTAATGATTAAGAATGGTGGCAGACTGTCTATATGCCCCCTCTTTCTCAAACCTACCATTGATGCAATCATATTTTTCCTTTAATAAAGAAAAAAAAAATTCTTCAATTTTCATTCTATCATGGTTTGACGACCTCGCCTAGGTGACAAGGTATATTTGCAGTTGTTCGTTCTCCTTGCAAAGAATGATAACATAATTGTCGTGACTCCAACGACAACCCAATCCCTAGTAATGGGATGTTCTTCCAATTGTCTACCAAATTCTCATCAAATATTTTTCCTATATTCATTTCTATCCTGAATCTTCATCATCAAAATTTAATCATCCATCACATTCTGCAGAGAGTATCGGTATTCCCAAGTGGTTTAGATCAGATCAAGCAAGAAGACACCAATGTGTCAGTGCATCAGTGATTTTAGAAGCAGGCAAGAAGAGATGGATTCTCCAAGATCTGCCAAAAGATAGATTTTGAATGATAGGGATGACATCGATCCTGCTGCATATCAGATGTTCAAGAAAATGATGATTAGGATGATGTCTGAGCAAGCCAAGGACAGTTTCAGAAAGGCTCCCATCAAGGAGAAGACATCTGTCTCCTTCTCTCAGAGTATCACTGGTAAGAGCAACGAGCGATTCAGTGCATGTCTGCCCGATATTTTATTCTCGCTGATGTCCTCTATCATCGAGGATTCAGTTCTGAATATTCCAAATGCCTAGACAAAGAAGAAGCCAAAGAAGTTGTGCAAGAAGCACATGAAGGCATTTGTGGTGGTCACGTTGGCTACCAAACTCTTGTCAAACAAATCATCCGAGCAGGATATTACTGGAGAACTATGCAACAAGATTGCTATCGTTTTGTGAAGAAGTGCGTTCAATGTCAGATGCATGCACCTTCCATTCATGCGCTAGCAACATATTTATAATATGACGTTTCGCCATGGCCATTTTCTATGTGGGCTTTTGATGTTGTAGGCCCCATTACTCCTTCTGCTTCAAATGGCAACAAAAATTTTCTTGCCGCAACAGAATATTTTACTAAATGGGTAGAAGCAGTCACTCTACGCACGGTAGAAGGTCGACATGTGGTCTCATTCATCCACAAGAATATCCTATGTCGTTTTGGCATACCACATGATATTGTGTTGGACAATGGCAGTTATTTCAAGAATGAGAGAATGAGGACATTCTGCTCAACAATCAGAATCCATCATCATTTCTTCGCTCTTTATTATCCTCAAGGGAATGGTCAAGCAGAGGCCACCAGTAAGATTCTTATTAGAATCTTGGAGCGAACTTTAAAAACAGTTCGTGACTGGCATGAGAAGATCCATGATGCATTATGAGCATACGGAATCATCATTCGAACTCCAACTAATGCTACTTTGTCAGAACTTATCTACGGAACTGAAGTAGTACTGTCTCTACAAGTTCAGAAACCTGCTCTAAAATTTGCATCACTTTTAGAATTACCTCTTGATCAGTATCAGCAACAACGACTGGTACAACTTGATTTGCTCGATGAAAGAAGACTCAAAGCAGCAGAGCACGCTCAATCATATCGTTAGAGGATAGTCAGGCAATATGCAAAAATTTTTATTGAAAGGAAATTCTGAGTCAATGATCTAGTGATCAGATCAACGACCTATCTCAAGCACCGCCCGGGTGGCAAATGGTCGCCGAATTGGGAAGGGCCCTATGTTGTCAAGGAAGCATTACCCCGCAATTCATATCTTCTTATCAATGCCGATGGTGTGGAATTATCAGACCCCATCAATGCTCAACATTTGAAAATTTTCTATACTTAAATCCTCTATTCCATCATTTGTAATTCCTCAATATATTTTCTTCAATAATGGTCAAATTCTTCTTTCTGAGTTACACTGGGGCATTATTTTGAAAATTTGTCTTCAAAACATTCTGTATGCAGGCAGGATCAAACAAATCTCTCATTTTGCATACATGTGCATTCATTTACATCATTTTGCATACATTTGCATTCATTTACATTCATTCGCATTCATTTGCATCCATATGTACCATTTTCATTTTCCCCTTCAGGTTAAGGGATAAACCTGAGTTACCCCTTCAGGATAAGGGATAAACCTAAGTTTCCCCTTCAGGTTAAGGGATAAACCTGAACTACCCATTCAGGATAATGGATAAATCCTGAGACCCCGACAGTTGTCTAAGTCATCGTGAGGATGAAGATTGAAAATCTCTCATCAGAATCAGTTGGGTAAATTTTCAAAATCCAGTGTTCGTGCTGGTAAGATTTTCAAAAACCAGTGTTTGTGCTAGTAAAATTTTCAAAAAAAAAAAAAAAACCAATGTTCGTGCTGGTAAATTTTCAAAAACCAATGTTCATGCTGGTAAGATTTTCAAAAACCAGTGTTCGTGCTGGTAAAATTTTCTAAATCCAGTGTTTGTATTGGTAATCTATCAAAATCCAATGCTCGTACTGGTAATCTTCCAAAACCCAGTATTCGTACTGGTAATCTTTCAAAACATAATGCTTGTACTGGTACGTTTTCAAAATCCAGTGCTCGTACTGGTACCCTTTAAAAATCTAACACTCGTGTTGGTGTCTTGCTCATTGGTCGCGTTATTCAATCTCTTAGGTGCAGTCTTCACGCTGACCTTTCATCAGAATTCAAGTTCAATATCAATTATGTCAATTTCGACCTTCGGGTCATCCAATTTCTAATTTCCAAATTTCTAATTTTGACCTCCGGGTCACCCAATTCTCTATTTCAACCTTTGGGACATCCAATTTGATCAATCAGGCCTCTGGGCCGCCCACTCTATCAGATTCTCAATTCAAGCCTTCGGGTTACGATCTTACCAACATCAATCATTCTCCTGCCTTCGGTTTACAACTTTGTCAATATCTATCACTTTCCAAGCCTTCGGGTTACAATTTCATTAATGTCAATCATTTTTAAATCAACAAAATCCTGCTTTCGAGCTGGTCGGTCAACAAATCCTTCTTTCGAGCTGGTCGGTCAACAAATCCTGCTTTCAAGCTGGTAAATCAAAACAAATCCTGCTTTCGAGCTGGTCGGTCAACAAATCCTGCTTTCGAGCTGGTCAGTCAACAAATCATGCTTTCGAGCTGGTAAATCAAAACAAATCCTGCTTTCGAGCTGGTCGGTCAATAAATCCTGCTTTCAAGCTAGTAAGTCAAGACAAATCTTGCTTTCGAGCTGGTCGGTCATCAAATCCTGCTTTCGAGCTGATCGGTCATCAAATCCTGCTTTCAAGCTAGCAAGTCAAGACAAATCTTGCTTTCGAGCTGGTCGGTCATCAAATCCTGCTTTTGAGCTGGTAAGTCAAAACAAATCCTGCTTTCGAGCTGGTCGGTCAACAAATCCTGCTTTCGAGCTGGTAAATCAAAACCAAACCTAACCTTTGAGTTGATCTCTTACTAAGTCTTTTCAGGATTCAATTTAGTCATGGATGTGTTGCGTTGCACCTCAAATGCTCACTTTCACAAGGGATTTCAAGAAAATTTTGCCAATTTGCCATTAAATATTTGTTGATTTCAAAATTTTTATTACACAAAAACATTACCTCTGAATACCTTCAATATTATTTTCGAAAGGTCAAAGCTTTTGTGAAAAAGGATTCAAAATTCAAATTCTTTCTATTGGCCAACCAAAAGGATGAAGAATAAATCCTCGATATGGCCAGCAAAGGAAATTCAATGTTGTTGCAAAGCCATGAGTGATTGATATTGATCACAGTCAATGGCACATTTTTAAAGATCATTCTTGGAAAATAAAGCAGTCGAAATATCCTGGGTGATACAGAAAAATCCATTCAATCCCTATATCTCCTCAATCACCTAAAGCTGCAATTAAATATCTGCAAAAGGGATCTCTCAACTGTCGTCAAGATGAAGGCGAATTAGGCGAGTAGACCCCCGGGGCCAAAGAAGATTTGGATCATCTCCAAGATGAAGGAGTTTGTGACGGATCCTTCCAGGGAAAGTTCAGAGCACCGTCAAGATGAAGGCGACTGTGATGAGCCTCCCTACAAACCCTAAAGGATATTTAATTTCTGCTATCATCAAGAGACTTCCAACCAAAGAGCTAATAACCGTCAATATAATCCCTCAGAGAAAAGAAGGATCGAAACATCTCCAAGATGAAGGAGTTTGTGACGTACCCTTCTAAAAAAAAAAAAAGAGAGAAAAGTCAGGACATCTCCAAAATGAAGGATGATGTAATAAAATCCCCAAAAACCTAAGAGAGCTCTAATTCTGCCAAAAAAAAAAAAAGTGGGCAGAAAGATCATCATGAGGAAAGAATCCCAGGATATCAGACTGCCAAATTTGCCAAAGAATCTTCTTTAATTTTGTGAAATTCTATTATCAATATTCTTTCACCAATTGCTCTCACAATATCAAGAATACTCTCTTTTCTGCTCATATCAAGGAAATTTATAGCTTCCTTGAAAAAAAAGCCAATTGCAAGCAATTTGAATTCGAATCTTGATTCTATAGAGTTAAGCCCAGTCGGAGGTAATACTTCAGGTAGAAAAGAGGAAAGATTTTCATACCAATATACATCAATTTCAAGCATTTTGAATCAACAAACAATTTTTAACATTTTGGCAATATTTTCTTACTATCTTGACATGAAGTGAAGAGCTCGATGTCCATCTTGACACATCCTAATATCACCTTTTACCTCTTTGAGAGAGTAACCTTTATCATCTTTCGCGTTGTTGAAAGATTAGCCTTTTTTGTGAAAGGATCGCCTTTGTCATCTTTCGCGTTGTTCAAAGAATCGCCTTGTTCCTTTGGATCGCCTTTTTCCATCTTTCGCGTTGTCGAAAGAATTCATCTTTTGCGTTGTCAAAAGAATCGCCTTACTCCTTTGGATCGCCTTGTCATCTTTCGCGTTGTTGAAAGAATCTCCTTGTTCCTTTGGATCGCTTTTACCATCTTTCGCGTTGTCGAAAGAATTCATCTTTTGCGTTGTCAAAAGAATCGCCTTACTCCTTTGGATCGCCTTGTCATCTTTCGCGTTGTTGAAAGAATCGCCTTGTTCCTTTGGATCGCCTTTACCATCTTTCGCGTTGTCGAAAGAATTCATCTTTTGCGTTGTCAAAAGAATCGCCTTACTCCTTTGGATCGCCTTGTCGTCTTTCGCGTTGTTGAAAGAATCGCCTTGTTCCTTTGGATCGCCTTTTTCCATCTTTCGCGTTGTCGAAAGAATTCATCTTTTGCGTTGTCAAAAGAATCGCCTTGCTCCTTTGGATCGCCTTATCATCTTTCGCGTTGTTGAAAGAATCGCCTTGTTCCTTTGGATCGCCTTTTTCCATCTTTCATGTTGTCAAAAGAATTCATCTTTTGCGTTGTCAAAAGAATCGCCTTTCTCCTTTGGATCGCCTTATCATCTTTCGCGTTGTTGAAAGAATTGCCTTGTTCCTTTGGATCGCCTTTTTCCATCTTTCGCGTTGTCGAAAGAATTCATTTTTTGCGTTGTCAAAAGAATCGCCTTACTCCTTTGGATCGCCTTGTCGTCTTTCGCGTTGTTGAAAGAATCGCCTTGTTCCTTTGGATCGCCTTTTTCCATCTTTCGCGTTGTCAAAAGAATTCATCTTTTGCGTTGTCAAAAGAATCGCCTTACTCCTTTGGATCGCCTTGTCATCTTTCGCGTTGTTGAAAGAATCGCCTTGTTCCTTTGGATCGCCTTGTTATCTTTTGCGTTGTCAAAAGAATTCATCTTTCGTGTTGTTGAAAGAGTCACCTTATTCCTCTTCAAGAAAATTGTCTTATTCACCATCCAACTTACCATTTTCATTTCCCGGTCAGGTTAAGGGTTAAACCTGAGCCTCATTTTGATGAGGTATTTCGCTTCCCAATCAGGTTAAGGGTACAAACCTGAGCCTCCTTTGATGAGGAATTTCATTTTCTGCCCAATCAGGATAAGGATACAAACCTGAGCCTCCTTTGATGAGGTATTTCATTTTTCGCCCAATCAGGATAAGGGTACAAACCTGAGCCTTTTTTGATGAGGTATTTCATTTTTCGCCCAATCAGGATAAGGGTACAAACCTGAGCCTCATTTGATGAGGTATTTCATTTTCTGCCCAATCAGGATAACGGTACAAACCTGAGCCTCCTTTGATGAGGTATTTCATTTTCTGCCCAATCAGGATAAGGGTACAAACCTGAGCCTCCTTTGATGAGGTATTTTATTTTCCTCCCAATCAGGATAAGGGTACAAACCTGAGCCTCCTTTGATGAGGTATTTCATTTTCCTCCTAATCAGGATAAGGGTACAAACCTTAGCTTCATTTTGATGAGGTATTTCATTTTCCGGTCAGGTTAAGGGTCAAACCTGAGCTTCGTTTCTACACGAGGTATTTCCCGTCCCTTCCAGGTTAAGGGCAAAAACCTAAATCTCACTTCTTTTGAAGTAAAATTTTCCTCTCTATTCTCCATTTCATATCTACCATTTTCATCAGGGCTAATTTCTTCATACCCAGTCAGATCCTTATAACTAGGGCATTTTTAGAGCCAAAATTTGGTGTGTTTTTCTTTGCCACTAAGCTCGTCTTCAAGCCGGCTTAGTAGCAAAGAAGGGCATCTGTAAACACCCCAAATTTTCCTCACTCATTCTCAAACAACCCTCCTCGTGCATGTCAACCCTGTTAGGTCAGTGTAGGAGTCAAACCCCGAGTCAGTTTCAGAAAATTACCATTTTACCAACTTTTATTAGGAAAATTACCATTTTACCCCTAGGTCATCCCGGACCCCAGTCAGTCAGAGTCAACCAAGCTCACTGGTCAGTTCAAAACATTTAGAATATCAATCATTCCAAGCTCATCTGAGCTCACAGTGAGAAGACCATTTTCATTTCTGACCATTCCTGCCAAAATGGGATCATTTCTTCGGGAATGAGCTCATTTCTCACTCAAATCCAAGCCAATTGTCTCCGAGTCAGTCATTCATAGTCAGTCATACTCCCCAGAGTCTAGCTTGAGCTCACCAGGAGTTCGAGTGCTCCCTTTTCAGTTCAAAACCATTTCTAAGTGTCCAAGAGCCCATTTTAGTCCATTTCAGCTCTTTTAGCTAAAATTGAGCTGAGTTCAATCAATTGAGCTAGTGTTCAAGCTTTGATTTTAGTTCATATCAGTATTACTGACCTTTGTTCTAGCTCAAACCCAACTCAGGTTCGTAATTGACTTCGCTCCAGTGATCATTCCGTACCATTTCTCTAAAAATGACAACTTTTCTTGAAAATTCAGTCGGAAAAGTCAGTTGAGTCAATATCATTGTCAGCTCATTAGAGTTCTGAAACTCTAAAACCCAGCTCAATCTAGCTCATCTCAGTTCAATCCAGCTTGAACCCCAATTTTTAGTGTCACTGTGACCTAGTAGAGTCCCGAAAACCATTTCTTGAGCTATTTTGCAAATTTTATCAATTTTAATGCTTTTTAAACTGGTACAAGTGTCAATCGGGGTCTGACATCCAAAATTCTTCATTCAAGGTCTGCATTTCGCATGTCATTTCTCATCATTTCATATCATTTCTCATCATTTCATAACATTTCATAACATTTCATAACATTTCATCACATTTCATTCCATTTTCGAAGTCCAGAACTCCAGTTTTATAAATTTCAATCCAGATCAAGTTTCAAAAGCTTTTAGAAATCAATTTCAAACCCCGGGTTTTTAAAATTAACATTTTTACCCACAGGAGTCTAAATATGGAAATATTTTCCCAAGAAAAACAATTTGGATTTATTTCAAACTCAAATTTTCAAATTCTACACTGGATTTGCTTCGCAACGGGGTATTGAACTTCAAAATCCGAGCTCGTTTCAAAAACTGCCAAAAATAGCTCGTTTCGTTTGGAAATATTTTCTCAAGAAAAACAATCTGGATTTCTTTTAAAATCAAATTTTCAAATTCTACACTGGATTTGCTTCGCAACGGGGTATTGAACTTCAAAATCCGAGCTCGTTTAAAAAATTGCCAAAAATAGCTCGTTTCGTCTAGAAACTTTCTAAAAAGACTATTTTACCCCTCTAATCTTCAAAATGAATTTCAAAATTGAAATTTGGACCCGCTCTGAGATGGCCCATTCATTTGCATTTCTATTTTATTAAAAAAAAAAAAAGATGCTTCTTTTTATTTGTTTATTTTTGTTTTTATTGATTTTTATTTATTTTTTATTTTTATTTTTTTTAGAGAGGTGGGACCCACAAGGTGGTCGCCCAAACCTCCAGCCCCTCTATTTCTCCATTTCCTTTCTCTCCTCCTCTTCTTTCCCTTTCCTCCTTCCTTTCTTTCCTTCTTTCTTTCTTTTCTTTCTTTCTTCTTCCTTTTTCTTTTCTTTCTTTCTTTCTTTATTTCCTCCTTTCTTTCCTCTCTCTCCACTCACGTATGGTTCTTCCAGCCCCCTCTTCTTCTTTCCATCTCCTTTCTTCCCTTTTTTTTCCTTTTCCTTCTTTCCCTCTTCTTTCCTTTTCCTTCCCTTCCTTCTTTCCCCTTTCTTCCTTACTTCCTTTGAAATTCTCTCAAAAGCCAAGGCTGCAGCTATTCACGGATAGTCATTAACGTATGGCTGTAGACAAAAAAAATAAAGTAAGCTATTATTATTAGCAACTTAGGTTTTAATGAATTAAAACCTAAGTTACTAACCAAAAAAAAAAAGAAAAGGAGGCTACGGCTTCTCCCCATCTAACGCCTCTCTCTCTCTCTCTCTCTCTCTCTCTCTCTCTCTCTCTCTCTCCTTTGGCCGCAACTCCCAGCCATTGAAGCACCTCCAAGCTCCCTCCTTCAGCCGGCACATCACCTTCCTTGTTGCAGTTGGCTCCTCCTCCCTTTGTAGCAGCTGCAGCCACCACAAGGAGCCTCTTGACAGCAGCCATCCCCCTTTGTGGTTCCATTTTCTCCAACGTTGAAGCACTTCATTCCATCTTCCATCACCATTGCTTCCAACAAATATCAAGGAGATCCCCCTCAGCCTTTGCTTCAACTAATCCAAGGTAAGCCCCCTTTGACTCATCGGATTTGCTATTATTTTTTTTTTCCTTTATGCGATTTTCACTTTGCTACCCTTTGATGTGGTATACACGAGCTTCATCTCTATGAACGTGATGTGTAGCCAAGATCAATCGGATCCAAGGTGACAAGAGGACTTCTTTCATGATCTAAAAAATAAATAAATAAATAAATAAATAAATAAATAAAAACATGCATCTTATGCATATGGACTGAGAAAGCGATGAGATCCATCCATTCAATGGATTGGATCTCTCACTTTGAGAGTCAAAAGCAAAAAAAAAAAAGAGTGATTCATGCCCCCTTTTGAGTGTTTTTTTTATTTAATTTTCATATTCCATGCAGTTCTTTTGATGTCATTTATAGATGGATTTCATTTTCGTTTTGTCCATGTTAAGTAGAATTGTTAAATCCATAAGTTTCCATGTCTATGTTAAGTCCAGTTATAATTCCATGTGAATGTCTTAATTAAAAAATGCTGGAAATTTTACTGTATTTAAATTTGTCTATCTGTGATGTATTGCTAAAATATTTGATTCAATTCGGGTTTCGGAACCCATCCAAATCGGTAAAACCCTAAATCGGGTTTTCTGTCTCTCTGATTCTCCAGTTTATGCTTTAGCAGACTTTAAACTCCAGCACCACCATTGTGGAAGATTTGAATCATACTCCAAAAATCACAGTGGATTCATAATCGAATCTACTGATGATCTGGAAATTTTGAAGTTTTTCCAGTTAGTTTTACTTTGTGTAAAAAATCGAATTTCTCAGACCCCTGGGAAAATCTCGATTTTCCTCCGTCAGGGTATAGACAGACCTTAATTCACCAAATCCGTTCAATCCATAGCCTGTCTGCAAAAACTTTCAACATGAAAGTTGTTCCTCACACAGTGTTATGTCATTTCCCAAAATTTGGGAATTTTTTGAACTGTTTCATATTTTTCCCAAAATTTTCATGTCTGTCTGACAGATTTCGATATCTCGAAATTCCAGAGATTCGGGTCTCTGATAACAGCATGCCTTTTTCCAAACCGTAACCCGAATCCAAATTCTGTAAAAATAGAAAATCTTCCACTGTTTGTCACGGACATGTTCTCACAATTTTAGCCGTTTGCCCATCTGTCTACCATTTTTCCCATGTTTTCTACCGAAACCTGTCTGTTTCCCCTAAATCCTAGAGTCGCCGGATTCCGATCCGACTTGACGGAGTGGTACAGATCCGACCGTAGGTCAAAACCAGAAAGTGTTGAAGGCAAAAATCTTTTTATTACTGTCCTCTGTCACCCCATGAAATTTGGGAAATTTTTATGGAAATTTGATATCCTAAATCCCCTTTAGAATCAACATTTTAGGCAAAAATCACAAAATTTAGGGTTTTTATTTGAATTTCCATATTTAAAAATACAAAAAAAATAGATTTTCGAGCTTTATTATGTTTCTAGGGTTATTTTAGTTGTCCATGCCAAATTTGGTTTAATTCCAAGTTCATTTTCTCCATGTGTTAGTTTATCTTTAAATTCAGAAGCGAAAATCAAGTTAAATTCGATATTTTATGATATTTTCGCGATGTTAGGGTTTTTATCATGTACATAAGCATGTTGAATCATATTAGGGTTAATTTTAATCTCATTTGCATTTCATATTTTTCAATTTTGCAAAATTTATTTCAGAAAACCCTGGTTTCAAGGCCATAGTCTTGTTATCAGGGGTATTTTGGTCATTTTGACCTAAATTTCGAAATTTCAATTTCTAATTCTCCAAAATTTCATGCACATCATCATATTTCATCATATTATGTTTGATTTATTTCATTTGATTTTCAAATTTCCAAAATTTACAAAAATTCTTTCAGAAAACCCTGATTTCAAGGTCATCAGGGGTATTTTAGTCATTTTGACCCCAATTTCGAATTTTCAAGTTTATTTTCAAAATTTATTCATTATTTCTCATGTTTATATCAAAGGGGGTATGATTTTGGGTTTATATCTGAATAATATCCGATAATTTTCCATATTTTCGGATAAATTCAAAAAAACCTACATTTTTGTGCTAACCTTGTTTTCTAGTTTTCCAGGAACATTCAAGAAGAAGTGTTAGCTTTTATTTTTTTATTTCAATTCAATGTAATCTCAAATGTAATAATTTGGAATAAGAGTTAGTTTTCTGCTTAGAATAGGGTTGCATTGCATATAGTTTAATTTATGCAAATTTCAATATGTGATGTATGATTCATGCACATTATTTCAAATTCACTATGGTTTACACGAATGGCACGTGCACAAGCTCTTATGGAGTTTATAAACTCGGTGGGATTTGTATTTATGGCCATAGTCAGAATACGAAGAAAACCAAGATTTATGATCTTCATATTAGCCACATTCAGCCTACACACTTAGGCTAACTTAAAAAAATGCACTGCATTTTTCAAAACTTCAAAAGGATTTCTCAATTCCTCAATGAAATTCCCTTTTCAAATTCATATTCATTCATTCATATTATTCAAATTGCATTATTTTCAAATTCATTTTCCAATTTCAATTTAAAAAAAAATCCAGCTTTCTCAAGAATTCCCAAGTCTTTCTCAGGATCTGATTTTCTCAAAATCCTGAGTTTTCAAAAGAGATTTCAAAGCATTTCCCAAGTTCAAACCAAGATTTTCCCATGTTTTAAAATTCTCAAATTTCAAAATCCCAAGTTTTCAAAAATCGATTTTCTCAGATTTCCTATTTTCCTGAGAACCCAGTTTTCCTGAGAATTCATTCTCCTTTTCAGAAATCCTTTTCCAATGAATTTCCTGATTTTCCCAGCATTTCTCAAATCCATTTTCTCATAAAATCAATTCCAAGTTTCCAATCTCAAAACCAATTTTCTCAGATTTTTAAGCTTTTCTGAGAAATCACTTTCCAATGCAAATTTCTGATTTTCAATGAACTTCAATGATTTTCCCAGGAATCCCAATTTCAAGTACTTTTCCAATCATTTTTCCAGCATATTTCAATTTTCCAAAGCAAACATCATGTTTCTCAAACTTGCATTATTTTCAAAATTTCATAGCACAAGCCTGATTCTTTGTGCATTCTAGGAAAAATAGAGCATAATTTAGATATTTGAGTCGAGTTAAAGCACATAATTGGTCCTTGGTTCAATTACCCCTGGTAAAGGCGCCAGGAACGGTTGAACCTCGTACCGACAGGCGGATCCCATTCCACGGAATTTTCCCGCAAATTTTCAAAACAGAGGCGAGTAATTTTTAAAACCATTTTCAAAACTTTGGTCGAGTTTGACTCGCGAAATTCGTTTCTCTCTCGCAAGGGAGGAAAAAATTTTGCGATGATAACATTGACTTAGTTAAACCATAAAAATTGTGTTCTATCCTAAATGCACAGAGAATTCAGGCATGTGCTATGAAATTTTGTAAAATGCAACTTGGGTAAACATGATGTATGCATAGGAAATCTTTGCAGTTGAAAGATATTTCTCAGGAAAAAGGTGAAAGTCAATTTCTCAAGAAACTCAGATGAAAGGGTTTTGAAATCACGAGAAAGTTCCTAAAAGTGTGGGAAAATCATCAATGGATGAAAATCTTGAGAAAATGGAAAGAATTCTCGAGAAAACATTTGAAGGGAAGATGCTCGTCAGGGAAAATTCCAACTTTGAAAACTTTTTTTAAAAAATGATTGAAATTCATTGGAAAACTCTTTAAGGAAGGAAAATCAAAACTCGGGAAACTGAAATCCCGAGAATCATAGCCTTGAAACACTTGAAAATCAATTTTGATTCTTGAGAAAGAGGAGAAATTTCTTTTAAAAAATGAATTTTAAGAAGATAACAATTTCCAGGGAAAATCACGGGAAAACTTGACTTGAGAAATCTAACTTCGAAAATTTTCAGAGTTTCCTGAGGAATTGATTTCCAGAGAATGAAATTTTCTTGAGAAAATCATGAGAAAAACCAGTGATTTCATGATGTAAATGATATGAATGAATATCATTTTGTAAAAGCCTCTTTTCAGAAAATATGCTATTTTAGAATTAAACTAAGTAGAATCATTACATATTCCGACTATGGCCGTGAATATGTTTATAATTTACTTAGTCAATTCTAAAATATTTTGTAGAATTGGAAATATACAGTGAAATTTTGGAAGGTAGCCTAAGAGTGTAGGCTCAGTGTGACTGGTAGAAAGATGATGGATCTGGGTCTCGTCCATATTCCGACTAGGGCCGTAAATATGGACTCCACCGAGTTCATCAACTCCCTAAGAGTTGGTGCACATGCCATTCGTGTACATCCATAGTGTTTTTGAAATAAAATGCATGAATCACTTAAACAGGATATTGCATGAATTCAAACTATATGATATGCATCCTAATCTAAGCAGAAAATTACATCTCTTATTCCAAAATTTACATTATTACATTACTAGATAAATGAAATAAAAGAAATTGCAGACTTCAGTTCCTTCTTCTGAATATTCCTGCCAAACTTGAAATGGGGTTAGCTTAAATATGTGGGTTTTTCCAAGATTTTCAAATAATATTATGAAATTATTGGACTTAGTTGGATATAAACCCTATTTTCATGCTTTCTTGATATTTGAAATGATGTAAATGCAAGAAATTCAGTAAGAAATAGTTTGAAATTCAAAATTATGGTCAAATGATCAAAATACCCCTAATATTGAAGTTACACCTTTAAAATGAGGGTTTTGGAAGGAAATTTTGGTAAAATTGAGATTTTGAATTTCGAATTGAACCAAATGATGATGAAATGCAGTATGAGGCATGATGACATGCTGCTAAACACATTAGAACTGTAAAATCAGAATTTTGACATGCTACCATTCATCAAAATTAATGAATTTCGCTGGTTTTTCGCTTGGGTGAGGGTCCCATGGGGCCCTGTTTTGATAATACGGCTAAACCGAGCATCAAACGAATTCTGAATCATACCAAATTCGATATGAAACATTTCTCTGCCCTTATAAATAGCCTAAAATGCTAAAACGCACGAAATGATTTGGTTTGGATGCGAAAATTTACAGAAAATCCTAAAATGGGTGAATTTTGCCCACGGACCCGAACCAAATGTAACACTTAATGTGATAATGCAAAAATTTCATCATAGAAACATCTGATATTTTGCAGACTACTAAAGGACATAAAATTGAACACTTTTGGTTTTTACAGCCTCAGTATTTGAACTACGGTGAGTTCGGTACCAGGAATTTGGCTCTGACGGAGGTAAAATTGACCTGATCGGATGTAAATTGCATGAAAAATAGCCGTTGACCATGGGAATTTCTGAAATTTAAATGAGGAACTACTGATAGATGCAGAAACAACTTTACTTTTTATGATTTTGGCATTTGATCAACAGGAATAGAGATAAAATTACGATATTACTTGCCTAAATCAACAGAACAGATAAATATAACAAAATAGGAGACTGACAAGAAAAATCCGAAACTGATAGTAAGACTGTTCTAAAAATCATAAAATTTCAGATGCAAACAGGGGACATCCCGATCATGACATTCACTTTTTACGGATTCAGATTTGGAGCAATACCCAAAGAGAACCCATCGACCTAAGTTGATCCAGAGTCTCAGAGACTCAAATCAAGCTCTAACACATGTCCCAAACTCTGGAATTTTTGTCAGACATCATAAAACATCAGAAAAATATGATAAAATCAGATTAATCACTAGCCATAATCTTGCGTTTAGGACAGTTTTTGGATCCAAAATCGGACCTCATATGTGAGAGATATTGATTTTAAAAGTCAGAGATAAATTTTCAACGCAGTAAACAAATTCAAATCATTCCGAATTTTTGGCAGATTGTTAGAGACACCTAATGGCGCATACTATGATTTTTTCAATATTTTTAATGAAAAATAAATGCATGAAATGACGTGTGGACTGACTGACAAAAACATGGAGTTACCTAAATGAAGCTGAATGCATGAAATATTAAAAAAATTCATGGGGCATACTATTTTAATGAAATAAAACATAAATCTAATTTATTTTAATGCATGAACATGATGGAATGTGAAAATCTAATCAAGAAAGCATGAAAACATCTTTTGAAAACATGATGGAATGTGCTTCAATGCACCCTCTCAACTGAGCCCGGGGGGGTGTGAATTCAGAGAAGCAAAGTTGAGTTCTGAAGAAAGTTTAGGTTGAAGTTCAAAATCCAAAAGGAGCTCTCCCTAGCTGGGAGTGGGTTGTGGTTTTTGTAGCCATTTTGGAAAATTTTGAAATTCAAACAGGCTTAATCTGATCCCTCCATGTGGCCCCATCTCAGGGCATGCCACTTGGATTTTTGAGAAAATAAAAAAAAATGAGAATTTTGTGGGTGAGACACCTCAGCAGAGGATTTTAATAAATTTTCAAACTTAGCGTGATTTTCTCTGCAGGAGTCTCCCAAATGGCGCCACCTCAGAGGGGGTTGCCTGGGAGTTTTGAAATTTGAAATCTGCTTTTCTGAGGCTTCTCATATGGCGCCACCTCATGGAGCTACTTTTATTAAAAAAAATAAAGTAAATAAAAAAATGAAGCCAAGTTGGGGTTCTGGAATGGCGCCACCTCAAAAGGGGGTTTGAGGTTTGACTCTAGAAGGAATAGGAGCATGCCATGTGGCGCCACATCAGGGTGGCTCCACACTGACACTTGTTAGAAGGACAGAACAGTGGACTCAAATGGTTCCACCTCTAAGGAGTTTAAAGGTTTGAATTTTTGTTTTTTCTGGAGGGAGCAGAGGCTGACATGTGGCACCACCTCAGGGTGGCTCCACACTGCCAGGTGGCAGGAGGACAAGAACAGAGGAAGCAGGATGCGCCACCTCAGAGAAGGGTTGCTTCCACTTTTTCTGATGTAGGGGGATTCAGACACGTGGCGGTTCAGGATGGCTCTGCTTCTGACAAGTGTCAGCTAGCTGGAGGAGTCTTCTCACATGGTGCCACCTCAGGGTAGATTTAAAATTCAAATGAGGTTGGTTCTGGAGGACTGGAGGGTGGACATGTGGTAGCACCTCTGGGGGTATCCTGCAGTGACACGTGGCGGAAGGGGAGAGAAGGAGGGGAAGAACCCTGTGGCGCCAACTCAAAAATAAAATAAAATAAAGATGAATTTATGCAGGAAAATCAACATTTGCGCCACCTAGGCCTTGTTTGAAAGTTTTTGAATGGTTGCTTTTTCTGAAGAAGGCCAAGAGTGACACGTGTCCTCTACTTTTTCTGAAGGAAGCTAAGAGTGACATATGTCACTTACTTTTCTGAGAAAAGTAAGGAGAGACATGTGTCAGTCTGCTTTTTTTGAAGAAGGGAGAGATTGACACGTGTCCTCTGCTGGAGACACACTTCAAATGGTGCCACCTCAGAGGAGACAAGCTTTACTTTTTCTGAACAGGGTAGCACATGACACTTGGCATCTCATGGTGACCCTTGAACGACACATGGCATAGGGTGAAGAGGGTGGACATGTGGCGCCATCTTAAAGAGGCCCCACACTGACACTTGGCAAAGAAATAGAAAGAGAGAAAAAATGACATGTGGTGCCACCTCTAGGTGAACCCCACGCTGACACATGGCAGGGAAATGGGAGGAGAGAGAAAAAGACAAGTGGCCCCAATCTAGGGACAAGGATCCTATATTTTGTGGGTTTTTCAAAATTCAGGTTTTTCAAAAGAAAAGCCTATGTGACACCACCTTAGGGTGGGCCCCACATTGCTTCTTTATTGAAGACAATAGACGTCTTGTTTTTTTGGAATTTTCATAAAATCTAGACTAATTGGCAAAACAGACATTTTGAAAGGAGTTGGCCCCTGTAGGGTGATTTTGCAAAAGAATGATAGTTGAAATTGCTGGCAAAAGGGCAAGATCTGAGATAAAGTGGTTAAAATCAAAAGCTAAACATCTTTATTGAAACTATCCAGATTGTTTTCCTGAGAAAATATTTTGGAATTCGGAGTCCTGTGGGTAAGATGGGAAGAATTGACAATTTTGAAGACCCAGGGTTTCAAAATCAATTTTGAAAACCCAGGGTTTCAAAATCAATTTTGAAAAGAGTTGAAATTCGAATCTGGATTTAAAATTTTGAAATAGAGAGTTCTGGACCTCGAAATGACATGTTGTACAGTGCAGTGATATGAAATGCTTAGGCAATGATATGACTTATGAAATGTAATCCTGAACCAGAATTTGGAGATTCCCGTCTCCTGTCAGGAATAGAATTTTGAACATCTGAGCTAAAATAGAGAAATTTTGAGAGTTGCAGATGAAATTTTGGACTTTTGCGAGTTTGAGGCTCAGAAAATGACCATTTTTTCCTCCGGTGAATTCGAAGGGTGGATGATGATGCTTGGTGGAAATGTTAGGGAGGTGAGTGAAAATTTGGGGTGTTTACAGATGCCCTCTTTGCTACTAAGCCGGTTTGTGGCCGAGCTTAGTGGCAAAGAAAAACACACCAAATTTGGGCTAAAAACAATGCCCAGTTAGAAGGATCTGACTAGGTATAGAGATATTAGCTCGGTGAAGATGGTAGATATGAAATTGAGAATGAAGAGGAAAGATTCACTCTACGAGAGCGAAGTTCAGGTTTTTGCCCTTATCCCGGATGGGACAGAAATACCTCGCATAGAACGAAGCTCAGGTTTGACCCTTAACCTGATTGGGGAATAAAATATCTCATAGAAATGAGACTCAGGTTTGTACCCTTAACCTGATCGGCCGGAAAATGAAAATACCTCTTTGATTGAGGCTCAGGTTTGTACCCTTATCCTGACTGAGCAAGAAATAAAATACCTCATTGAATGAGGCTCAGGTTTGTACCCTTATCCTGATTGGGCAGAAAATGAAATACCTCATTGAATGAGGCTCAGGTTTATACCCTTATCCTGATTGGGCAGAAAATAAAATACCTCATCAAAGGAGGCTCAGGTTTGTACCCTTATCCTTATTGGGCGGAAAATGAAATACCTCACTAAAGGAGGCTCAGGTTTGTACCCTTATCCTGATTGGGCGGAAAATAAAATAGAGTCCTCGAAAGAAGAGACCATGATGGAACCTTCAAATTTTGCGCAATAAATCTGAAACTAATAGTAAGACTGTTATAAAAATCATAAAATTTCAGATGCAAATAGGGTACATCCCGATCATGACATTCACTTTTTACGGATTCAGATTTGGAGCAATACCCAAAGAGAAACCATCGACCTAAGTTGATCCAGAGTCTCAGAGACTCAAATCAAGCTCTAACACATGTCCCAAACTCTGGGATTTTTGCCAGACATCATAAAACATCAGAAAAATCTGAGAAAATCAGATTAAATACTATACTTAATTTCGCGTTCTGGAAAGTTTTCGGATTGAAAATTGGACCTCATATGTGAGAGATCTCGATTTTACAAGTCGGAGATAAATTTTTAAAACGTATCCCCGGTAACAAAACCTGAGCTACCATTTTGAAGTTTTACCGTAGTAAACAAATTCAAATCATTCTGATTTTTTTTCAGATTGTTAGAGACACCTAAGGGCGCATACTATGATTTTTTTCAGAATTTTTAACAAAAAATAAATACATGAAATGACGTGTGTACTGACTGAAAAAAACAGGGAGTTACCTAAATGAAGCTGAATGCATGAAATATTAAATAAATTCATGGGGCATACTATTTTAATGAAATAAAACGTAAATCTAATTTATTTTAATGCATGAACATGATGGAATGCGAAAATCTAATTAAGAAAGCATGAAACATCTTTTGATATGTGTCATTTTACGAGAATAGCTCGATCCATCCCTCGGATGAGCTCTTTCTTCAAAACGATAATATGAATCGAGTAAGGATATTACTATAATGAAATCAATAGGGATAGAAGTGCACCTTGTGTTTTTAAGCAGCTTTGGAACTCCCGAGGTGAGTGGCTATGAATGGCTTCTCTCGTCCTTCAATTCGAGCTTCGGCAGGTTCACGAAATTTGATCCACACGCCTAGGTTGAGTTGGAATTGGTGCGAACAAGGTTGGGGCTTCAATGCACCCTCTCAACTAAGCCCAGGGGGGGCGTGAATTCAGAGAAGCAAAGTTGAGTTCTGAAGAAAGTTTAGGTTGAAGTTCAAAATCCAAAAGGAGCTCTCTCAAGCTGGGCGTGGGTTGTGGTTTTTGTAGCCATTTTGGAAAATTTTGAAATTCAAACAGGCTTAATCTGAGCCTTCCATGTGGCTCCATCTCAGGGCATGCCACTTGAATTTTTGAGAAAATAAAAAAAATGAGAATTTTGTGGGTGAGACACCTCAGCAGGGGATTTTTAAAAAATTTTAAACTTAGCTTGATTTTCTCTACAGGAGTCTCCCAAAAAATTTTTAAAACTCAGAGGGGGTTGCCTGGGAGTTTTGAAATTTGAAATCTGCTTTTCTGAAGCTTCTCATATGGCACCACCTCATGGGGCTACTTTTATTAAAAAAAATAAAGTAAATAAAAAAATGAAGCCAAGTGGGGGTTCTGGAATGGCACCACCTCAAAAGAGGGTTTGAGGTTTGACTCTAGAAGGAATAGGAGCATGCCATATGGCGCCATATTAGAGTGGCTCCACACAGACACTTGTCAGAAGGACAGAACAGTGGACTCAAATGGCTCCACCTCTGAGCAGTTTAAAGGTTTGAATTTTTGCTTTTTCTGGAGGGAGCAGAGGCTGACACGTGGCACCACCTCAGGGTGGCTCCACACTGCCACGTGGCAGGAGGACAGGAACAGAGGAAGCAGGATGCGCCACCTCAGAGAAGGGTTGCTTCCACTTTTTCTGATGTAGGGGGATTTGGACACGTGGCGGTTCAAGATGGCTCTGCTTCTGACAAGTGTCAGCTAGCTGGAGGAGTCTTCTCACATGGTTCCACCTTAGGGTAGATTTAAAATTCAAATGAGGTTGGTTCTGGAGGACTGGAGGGTGGACATGTGGCAACACCTCTGGGGGTATCCTACAATGACACGTGGCAGAAGGGGAGAGAAGGAGGGGAAGAATCCTGTGGCGCCAACTCAAAAATAAAATAAAATAAAGATGAATTTATGCAGGAAAATCAACATTTGCGCCACCTAGGCCTTGTTTGAAATTTTTTGAATGGCTGCTTTTTCTGAAGAAGGCCAAGAGTGACATGTGAACTTCTACTTTTTCTGAAGGAAGATAAGAGTGACATGTGTCACTTACTTTTCTAAGAAAAGTAAGGAGAGACATGTGTCAGTTTGCTTTTTTTGAAGAAGGGAGAGATTGACACGTGTCCTCTGTAGGAGACACACTTCAAATGGCACCACCTCAGAGGAGACAAGCTTTACTTTTTCTGAACAGGGCAGCACATGACACTTGGCATCTCATGGTGACCTTGGAACGACACATGGCATAGGGTGAAGAGGGTGGACATGTGGCGCCATCTTAAAGAGGCCCCACACTTACACTTGGCAAAGAAATAGAAAGATAGAGAAAATGACATGTGGCACCAATCCAGGGACAAGGCTCCTATATTTTTGGGTTTTTTAAAATTCAGTTTTTTCAAAAGAAAAGCCTATGTGACACCACCTCAGGGTAAGCCCCACATTGCTTCTTTATTGAGGACAGTAGACCTCTTTTTTTTTTGGAATTTTCATAAAATCTAGACTAATTGGCAAAACAGACATTTTGAAAGGAGTTGGCCCCTGTAGGGTGATTTTGCAAAAGAATGATAGTTGAAATTGCTGACAAAAGGGCAAGATCTCAGATAAAGTGGTTAAAATCAAAAGCTAAACATCTTTATTGAAACTATCTAGTTTGTTTTCCTGAGAAAATATTTTGGAATTCGGAGTCCTGGTGGTAAGATGGGAAGAATCGACAATTTTGAAGACCCAGGGTTTTGAAATCAATTTTGAAAAGAGTTGAAATTCGAATATGGATTCAAAATTTTGAAATCGAGAGTTCTGGACCTCAAAATGACATGCTGTGCAGTGATATGAAATGCTTAGGCAATGATATGCCTTATGAAATATAATCCTGAACCAGGATTTGGAGATTCTCGTCTCCTGTTAGGAATAGAATTTTGAACATGTGAGCTAAAATAGAGAAATTTTGAGAGTTGCAGATGAAATTTTAGACTTTTGCGGGTTCTAGGCTCAAAAAATGACCATTTTGCCCTCCGGTAAATTCAAAGGCTAGATGATGATGCTTGGTGGAAATGTCGGGGAGGTGAGTGAAAATTTGGGGTGTTTATAGAAAGCAATTTTCCTCTCTCTTCCGCAGGAAAGGGAAGACAAAAAATTTTGCGACGATAACAGGTTTGGCGACCGTGATGGGACCTGTCCTTGTCTGATCAAAAGTGTGCTTGGCTTAGTTCAATTATTGAAACTATGTTCTCAAAACGTCAGCTCTTTTACTTTCTGATAACATGCAAACCTAGGAGACTAGATTCTGACCTAGCTGACATTGACTGCATATAGACTAGGCATGGTTTGGTAGGATTATATTGAGGAGATGCTTTCATGCTCACATAGACTTAGGTCTAAATACAACTCTCCTCAATTCAGGATGTGAATGCAAACAATGTATGCTTCTTCAAAAGTTTTCAAAAATCTATCTCTCTAGGACTTAGAGCCCTCTATTTCTTGCATGTGATCATTTTTCAAACCTCCCTTACCTACTTTTACCCGGTCTTCACGTTGCTGGGCTCTCTTCCAGAACCCTAGTTCGGGATAGAGCCTCACAACTGGGCCACTTATTTGGGCTAACGCCTCCTACCACGTACCGCGGGCCACAGTCCGAAGTATATCGGTAGGTGCTCAAGGATGTTGGAAAACCTTACCTTAGATCTGGAGTTGAAATTATATGCCACGTACCTCGGATTTCGATTCGAGTATATCGGCATAACTGGATTGGACAAAGATGATCTGAACATAGAGTTAGGATTAGGGTCCTACAGCTATTTTCAAAATGATACATTTAGAGTCAGCCTTTTAGGGAGTGTTGTATGTGCATAAATGTTTGTGCAGGATGTGACTGTTTGTATTTTACCTTTATTTCTCTCATATTCTCCCCAAAATATTTTCCCAAATATCCATATTCTCATCTTTTATTTTCTCAAACCCTGGATGATTTTCCCAAATATCCAATTTCTTTCAAAACTCGAGGTGATTTTCCATTCTACCATTCTACTGGATCTCAAATTTCCAGCTGCATTTTATATCCTGCCTGCAATTTTCAAAATTTCCTATATTTTCCTAAGTCTGATTCTAAGTCTCTCTCTGTTTGAGTCTGATGGCATCCAGTCAAATCGATCCTATTTTTCTAGAAGGTCACATCTCCTACGAGGTGCGAGAAGGTCGTCCTGAACATCGAGTCCTTAGTACCGAAACTTTTATTCCCCGGTAGTATTATTCATGGCTCAAAAGCTTTTCTCGCATGTTCCCGGACCATTTGAGCGAGTGCGGATTAGAAGTGGCATCAACAGTCGGAAAGCAGACAGTAAATGGCTACCTGATCCATGCAATGGAATCCACAGACATGCACCTTCTGGTTCCCGTGGGGAGAGATGACCTTTTTAATGGATGAATTTTCAGAGATTATGAGGTTACCAGAACCAGCCGGTCAGCCAGGAGATCCGTTAGAGCATCAATTCCTGATCAATGTCAAGGGTTTGGACCCCCAAGACTCTTTAGCTCGTATGACAGGCCGCCGATCTTGGCCCCTGATCCAGATGGACGGAAATGAATATGTCAATCTGCTTGAGTTATACCATCAATACAGGACCTTCGTCGAAGTCAGCTCATTATCAAGGACAATTAGAGAAAGGATTCAGAATACAATGATTCTATGCACTATAGGATTAGTCCTCTTCCCAGACGGACAAAACTACATGGATATCAGAATAATCCAGCTCATGAGAAGACGGGGAAGTCGACAAACCAACCGTCTTTCCATAGCTATGGCAGCACTCACTTTCTTATATCGGGGTTTGACTCGCTTCTCACTTGGAGAATCCATCTTAGTTGAAGGATGTATCTATGCACTTCAATCCTGGTTCTTCCAGCACATTCCAGCCCGAGCGATCTCTTTCAGATACAATGGTCAAGAACTTCTTCCAGTAGCACAATATCGGTCCATGATCAACAGCATCTAGGAAGATGACATAGTCTGGGACTATTTTGATCGACAATTATCTCCTCCCAGATATACATATGCTTATGGAAAGCAGTTCAAATTGTTGGGACCATTCTTCTGCACTTACTATAAACCGGAGTGGTGTGTTCGGCAATTCTCCCAGAGACAGCAGTACGTCGAAGCTCAACTACTATCAGGAGCTATGGCAAAATTCGATCTCACTTCTGCACAATGGTCCGGAGCATATCATTCTACCAGCTATGACTGAGATTCATTTGTTTCTCTTAAATTCTTTCCTGGTCCTAAAGTGTCTGCCGACTATCATGAATGGTGGCAAATTATTTGTCCTCCACCTCTCTGTCAAGATCAATAAAATCATATTTTCTCATTCCAATAAAATTTTCTCCCTTATTATTGTGGTTTGACGACCTCGCCTAGGTAACAAGGCACATTTTCCGTTGTTTTTTTCTCTTTCAAAGAATAACAACACAATTGTCGTGATTCCTGCGATGACTCAATCCCTAGTAATGGGATACTTTTTTCAAATTGTCTACCATATTTCCAGCAAACATTTCTTCAAAAAACCAATTCCTTCAGAATCTAATCAGATCTTTGCCCTACAGAGAGCATACACAGCATTTGATGGTTCAGACAAGATCAGGCAGAACAACAACGTCATCTCAGCACTCATCAGCTTCAGAAGAAGAGATGGGCTCCCCACGATCCGTCAGAAGTCAAGATCAGCAGCAAGAGGATGATGACATAGACCCACAAATGTATGCTATGTTCTAGAAGATGATGAACAAGATGATGAGTGAGCAGCCCGGGAACAGTTCAGAAAAGAATCCATTTAGGCAGCAGTTCCACGGTCATAAGTATAAGAAGTTAATGAAGTCTTCCAAGAAGCAGGTTCAGCCAGAGGAAATTTCAGATGGAACAGAATCAGCGGAAGACACCGATGAAGAATATGAGGTGCCTCCAACTTATCAGAAATATGGTCGGGAACAAAGGCGAAGCCGCAAACTAAAGAGTCAGGTCGCCGAAGATCCTCTGCAAGTACAGTTCAGGGAAATGGACAGAGTGGTTAAAGATTTGCAAGCCCGCGACAAGGGCAAGAAAGTCTTCACTAGCTAGGACTCTTACGATGGCTTAGAAGGAGACGAAGATCTGGAAAATCTACATCGCAAGTTCATCAAGTTCGACGGTTCTGGCGACCTGAAAGGTCATCGTGCCACATTCTTCGCAGAGTGCTCAAGATTCAAGAGAGACAACAAAGCACTATTTCTATGTTTCCCTCGCAGCTTGGAAGGAGTTGCAGCCAAATGGTATGCCGAGCATATCAATCCTATCAAGCTCAGGGAGTTCGATAAAGTGGTGAATTTCTTTATTGAACGCTTCTTATTCAACACAGAGGCACTCCCGACACTAAGCCATCTCTGCAATCTAAGGCAGAATGAAAATGAAAAAGCACAGGACTTTATTCATAGATGGAGGTCAGTGTGAACACCCCAAAATTTTCAAAACTTTGTAAATATTCCCTTTTTGCCCCTGGCCTCATTTTCTGAGAAAATCAAAGCAATTTCAAAACTAAAATTCAGTTATTCTTCAGATTTTCTGGATTAAATCCCATGTTGATATATCCAAATTCAATTTCGGATCCGGACCCAGTGCTTAAAATCCAAATTTGAGCCTCGTTACTCAATTTATAAATTGAAATTATAAAATATCAAAAACATTTTTCTTTTGAATGGCTCAAACAGCTCATTCGGCATCCATTTGGATCCACTATTTTATATTTTCTCGATTTGAGGTCCAAACCTCGAATATCACCTCAAATTTTGGGTCCAAATTCGCTTTCTGAAGATTTTTTCAAAAGAATAGCTTTGAGTTCAAAGAACCCCCCTCCCTTTGTAAATATTTCTCAAAAATACAAAAAAATAGTTTTAAATATTTATTTCCTCGTAAATCTTATGATTTTATTCTAAAAATACAGAAAAACAACACAAAAACCGGAAAAACTGTGAGAAAAATGAATGGTTTCAAGCTTTTTTTTAAAAATTAGTTTTGCTAAAAACCTCATTTGAAAAACACTTTATGAAAAGTTTTCTTTAAAGGGACCTCCTTTTTGAAAAAAGAAAAACTTGCAACGATCGCAGGCTCGCCTCTCCCCTCTCCACCTTCGATCGTCTCGGGGCCTCCCTCCTTCGTTCATCCTCAACAAACCTTCACCCTCTCGAGCCTTCCATTCTTCCTTTAAGAAGAGGCCTCCAGGCTCCCTCTGATCATCCACCGACATCCAGTTTTTTTTTTTCTCTGTCTATTGCATCAATTTTCTTCCTTCAAGTATCCATCAACGCTAGCATCTCCCTTATCCATTATCCATCTTTTATCCAGTAGCCCTCATTGATCACTTCATACCGAGCATCGATTATTGACAACCTTCTTCTACTCCCATCCTTTCCCCTGGGTGGACTGCAACAGCCTCCATTCCAGCAAAAAGCAGCCAAGAAATTCGGATCTGCATAGCATAAAGAGGGAATTTCATTCAATCCAGAATTTTTAAGAAAAGCACATCGCAGAGTGCCATTTCTCTTTCCTCTTCTTTCAGAACCTTCGCAGCTACCGGTAAGCAATGGTTTGCTCTTTTCCTTCTCAATAAGATCCCCATCTATAGTCTTCTTGGTTCGTTTACCTCTTTAGATTATTCATTTAGAGCGTAATTCGTAGGATCGACCTGCATATAGCAGTGTCATCCTACGTAACGCCACAACAATGGAATGCCCACATTCTAATACTTCGCCTCATTATTTTTTTTTCTTTCTTCTTTTCTTCTGTTTTATTGGTAATTCTTGGTCCATATAATCCGAGTATGTGTCCATTTGATGCTTCATATATTCGATTTCCACTTTTCTTTCAAAATCAACTTATATTTTGGTCTCCCTTCTGATCTTCGTTTCCAATTGATATTCCTTTTTTTTTCTCATGTCTTGCTCTAAGTAATTTTGAATTCTGTTCCTGCTTTCAATTTATTTCCATCCTTATGTTTTCTTGTCTGCTTTACCCTGTTTAACTCTTGTTCTTACTAGTTTAAACCCTATTTTCACGTTTGCTGTTTTATTTTCCTTCTTAATTTCTGTTTCAATTTTAAGCATTATCTGCATCTCTTTGATATTGTATCTCAATTTGCAGACTATAAATTCTGGTTTGTATCTCCTTTTTATCGTTTTGGTTGCCATATTTTCAATCTCATTTCTTGTCTCCCTTTTTCTAATTAACTTTTAGTACCCGATCTCTGATTTTAGCAGCATGAGAGTATGTTTTGTTTACTTTTACTGCACTCTACCCCATCAAAGCACTTGTCATGGTTTTGATTCGCTTACAGCGATGTCGATCCATAGATGTGCAACATGAAATGAATCATCCTACTCCAATATTTTTTTTTGTTTCTTTCTTCCTTTGGCATACTTTGTGTCATTAACATTTCTGAAGTTCTATTCTATCCTTTTACTAAGTATATAGACTCTTGTTTTCTGGTATCATTAAATGTATCAAACCTTTGTCTCAGCACAGTAATGGTATTGATGTTCTGGAATATATTTTGATGTATCACATTGAACACAACCACCGATTACACCAGGCTTAGTATGATGATCTTAAATTACATCAAACACGATTTATGTATTGAGTCAGGTTCAGCTCATAAACCACCAATGCTTTCACAAGATTTTGCATTTTGCAGGGCCAGATTCTTCTGTGATATAGTAAGATGCATTGCCCTACTGGTTTAAAATCAAATCCTCTCATTAACTTATCTTTTTCAGCACTATGCCTTTTTATTATTCACAAAGTCTTACTTCACACTATCTCACTTCGTCGCCCTGCAGCTAAAAAAAAAGGATCCGATTTCAGGTGACATGTATGGTCTTTTGATGGCAGTTAAGGGATAACCATTTAGACAATCTTGTTTAGAAACAAGAATATCAGGTCGTTATCTCAGAAGTTTGGGTTTGGCAAGCTGCAGGTGATCTGTCCTTTATAAAAGCTTTCTCACATTCATAAGAAAGTTTTCAAGGAAAATGTTTTTTGACAGAGCTCTGTCAATCTCTTGACCAAAAAGACATATCCAGGAATTTGATCTCGAAGTCTTTTGAATCTGGGTCATCTGATCTCAACAAGCTAAGAGAGGCAATATCAAACAATTTTGGCATTTATATATTTTTAACCATGGTGACCCATATATAATGTGTTTTCTATTCTTTCATTTAGTGGATGGATTATCTTTTCTATGTCTCCCGTTGCACTTGCATATTGCACTCATTCACATTATATTGCATCCCTACCACATCCCTGTAAAGTATCCTTACTCTGCACATAACATCCACTTCCACCTTATTGCTGCAACAATACTGTCGCACCCATGCACCGTTATCTCACATCCCTTCACTTCCCATTCAGCCACATCAGTGATAAGCACTGTTGTAGCTTCATCACATCTACAATAGAGCCAACAATTGCTGTAACAAATTTTCTGCATCTACAGCAACTCCCTGAGTTGTTGTAGCGTCATGTTTACTACAACAGTTCAGTAAATTGTTGTAAGCCATCCTTTGACCTGTTACACAGCTATGGCCTTTGTGCACAGCCACCTCCATCATCTGGCTATTTGTCACCCCTCCCATATGCCTTCATTACCATTCATACCTGTTTACATATGTCGCCTATTTCATCCACCCATACTTCCATCACAGAACATATCTGTGGCTGTCATCATTTCCCTCCTCTGTTGCACTACTGTCACAAAGGCAGTACACTTGGCATATACATCTTCATGTCATCTCATTGTTACAACACCCATTTTCACCATCCTTTGCATCTCTACATCGGCGCACCTAGGGCAGCATTTACATTATATTCACTCCAGCCCTTGCTTTTGTTGATCATCTTCATTAAACACTTATCCTATTCAACCTCCAACCGACTACACCCACAACATCCCTATTCACTGCATACACTCATAACATAATTTTTTTGGATTTTCTTTATCACTATTCACATCCTAATGTTACTGCATCTTTGCACTTGTCACACACGTGCACTATGTCATAGCACCCTTGCTCCCATGCATGTCAGCACACACATCCAACCTATACCTGTTATCAATTTAGAACAGAAACCATGAAATCCTGTTGATTTTATGTATGATCTATGTGATTTAACAGTAGGTAACAAACTCTTTTTTTTTTTGGAGGGATTGGATGCAACCATACTAACTATGATGATTTCTTTGTTTTGGATTCAGAAATAAACATTGTGATCTGATATTCACAGAGTGGAGGTGGCATTACTAGGTACGCTGGCAGAACTAAAATTGCTTTCATTCTAGAATCCGATTCTTCAGAGTTTTGCAAAATTGCTTGTTCATTCGCATACTACCAAAGAGAAATCATTCATTTCATCCATGTTCAGCAAGGTTTAGTAGGGTTGCTCATAATACTTATTGGAATCCCAATCTCACCTCTGTGAAATCACCATTTACAGCTTCATCGTATTTTTCTTTTAGCTGTTGTAGCCTTCACAGGCTACAACCATGCTTGTTGTGATTTTCACTTTAGTAGTTATAGCAGTAACAAACATTGTAGCAGCCTCCTTTTTTTTTAGCAGTGCTCAACACTGCTGAAGTCTTCACTGTACATAGCCGCCACCAGTTACACATGGCTACCTCAATAGCCATATTGTAAGCCATCAGTTGTATAATACATGTCATTTCCAATGAATTCCCATTGTTAGCAGAAATCAATATTATGCTTGAGCTAATCAAATGATTGACCTATTGAAAAGTTATTTGTCACTGTAAAAGAAATAAGAAGAAACTTGGGGCTAGCTGATCTAAGTGAGAACCAGTTGAGTACGCCTTTTCCAAAAACGACCTCTCAATCCTTGCAAATGAGTCATCTGAAGGTTTTACATAATCTGATGAATCAGCTAGCATTAGTCAATGCTTTGACGAAAAGTTTCTAAAGACAAGTTTCTTTGGTCCTAAAGGTAATGCTGCCTTTTGGGGATTCTTTAGAGAATTTATAAGATATGGTTTGAAAATGCAAAATTCATTCAGATCTCTGAATGATAGCAAGGGTTGGTGTTGATAATGAGCAGCCTGTTGCTCTGATATTTCTAAGGAAAATCAAAGTGGCCCTAAGACTAGATGTCAAGATACAAAAGCCTTTATTGCTTTCATCCATTATGCCTTCCCACACATAGGTTTTCATTTGCTTATGGTATTATCCATATACATATACATATATATATATATATATGTATATACATATATGTATATATGTGTACATAATATGTATGTATGTATGTATATGTGTACGTTCTCTCATAAATGCAAGGTATGCCATATGCCTCTTTTAGCATAATGTAGCATCTTAAGTTAGAATTAGCATAACCATCTACATTCACAACCTAATTTCTTCCATTTATCTTGGTTTGGTGCTAACTTTTCTTTCTTACAGGAATCTCTAGAAATGTTGATATCCTCCTTAGATTAGGATTTCAAATTCAATTCAAGTTGTAATAGCTAAATATTAATGAGAATGTTTATACTTCCAGCTTTTAGATAGAATGAATGAGCATTGTGAATGTCATAAATTGCTTGTTTTCATGCTTTTTGCCTTTATTTTCCAAAATCACACAGTGGTGAAACACGAATGGCACGTGCACCATTTTGTAAGAGGTGATTACTCCTAAGTCGATGATTTACATCAATGGCCATAGTCAGGGTGCGAACAAGACTTGTGATTTTCACCTTTTATGGAATAACGCTAGATCCACACTAGACCCTCTTAAAAAATCATCATATTTCTAAATATTTTCCTCTTTTATCAGAGTTTAGTTTAAAATTAACTCAAAACATATATCAATGGCCATAGTCAGGATATATTGAGAGTTAATTTCATTTTAAACTTTATAAAAGCACCAAAATATATTTGATTCTTCATTTGAATTTAAATATGACTATTATATAATGCATTCAATGACCATAGTTTGGGATGTATTATATTTTCAATCTTATTTCAATTCACTTAAAGAATGAAATATGTTTTTTTTTTAAATCCCATTTCAAAATTCTACCAATTCATTCGTCATTTAGGATAGAATTGCATCATATTTTCAAAATTCTTTTTTTTAAAATCCAAGTGATTTTTTTCAGATATCTTCTTCACTTCTCAAATCAATTTTCAAACTTCCGTGAATTCAAATACCATCTTCAGATTTTAACTTTAAATTTGAAGTCCAATTTGACTTTGAAATTCATTTGTATATCCCAAAATTCAAATTCTAAATTCAAAATCAAACTTCAAAGTTCAATTTAACTTTGAAGTTTCTGATTCATCTTCTGACTTTAAATTCTAAATCAAAGTTTGAGATTGATTCTGAATCTCAAAAACTTAACTCTTCCTAAATTTTAAATTCAATCTGGGTTTTCAAAACTCAAATCCATCTTCAAAAGTCCCATTTGGACTTTCAAAATCCAAGTCCAAAGTTAGATCCCAGTCACAACTTGGATTCAGATTTCCCAATGCAATCTCCACTTTTGGATCTCAGACTTCAGATCCAATTCCCATTTAGGGTTCTAGATCCAGAGTTCAATTCCACCTTGGATCTCAGATTTCAGATCCAAAATTCCATCTTGGATTCCAGATCTTGGGTAGAATTCCATTTAGGATTCAGAATCCAATTTCATCTCGGATTTCAGATCCAATTCCCATTCAGGATTCTAGACCCAGGATTCAACTTCATTTTGAATCTCAAACTCTAGATCCAAATTTCATTTAGGATTCCAAATTTTGGATCCAACTCCATCTTGGATCTCAGACTTTAGATCCAAATTCCATTCCACATCTCAGATCCAATTCCACTTTGGATCTCAAATTTCAGATCTAATTTCCATTTAGGATCCGGAATTCAATTCCATCTTGGGTCTCAGACTTCAGATCCAAATTTCATTCCAAACTTCAGATCCAATTCTATCTTGGATCTCAGATTTCAAATTCAAAATCCATTTTTAAGATTTATGGATTCAAATTCTATCTTGAATTCCAATCAAATTTTATTCCTAATTCCAACTTTCAAATCCAATTCCATTTCATTCTGAATTTTAGAATCCAAGTTTATCTTGATCCCCAAAATTCAAAAAACCAATCCCGTTTCTCAATTCTATTTGGATTTCTCAAATCTCATTCTGATTTCAAACTTCAAAACTAGATTTCAATTCCATTTCAAACATTCATCCAGGTTCAAAATTCTAATTCAAAGTCCATTTACGACTTTGAAACTTCATTTCTTCTCCTTTTATCTCAACTTCAAAATCATTCCTTTCAAAATCCAGATTTATTTTTCCAAAACTCTGCTTATTTTCAAAGACTTAGAACTTTAAATCTCTTTCTTGATCTATCTCAAGTTCTAAATTAAAATGTTTCGAATCATTTCTTCATCACATTTACTCCATAAATCACTTGGAGAAATCTCAGATTTCCAAATCATTCTTTTCAAAAGAGCATACATCCTCGCATTGCACAAGCATGATTTTTTGTGCATTTAGATTTAGAATAAATTCTTAGATAATCTTTTAGCAAAGCAAAGAGGCATAAATTCGATCCTTGGTTTGTTTACCTCTGGTAAAAGTGCCAGGAATGGTCAAACCTCGTACCGACGAGCGAATCCCGTTGTTATCATTGCAAAATTTGTAACTTTTTGCGAGTCAAACTGACCTTTGAAAAAGATTTTGAAAATAACTCGCCAATGTTTTAAAATGCGGGATAATTCCGAAGAATGGGACTCGTCTGTCGGTACGAGGTTCAACCATTCCTGGCACCTTTACCAGGGGTAATTGAACCAAGGATCAATCGTATGCTTAGCTTTGCTCAACTTGTCTAAATCATGTTCTATTTCCTAAATGCACAAAGAATCAGGCATGTGCTTTGAATTTCTGAAAATGCACTTTTGAAAACATGATGTTTGCTTTAAATAACTGAAGTACTTGGAAAGGATATCACATGGAAAATCGTGAACTAGGACTTGGAAAATATTTCTAAGTAAAAATCAATTTCTGAAGAAATATAGAGGTTTTTTGAAAATCGATTTTGAAAAATGTGAAATAACTTTGGAGAACTTGATTTCTTTGAATTCAAACTTTGAAATTGAAAATATAACTTAGAAAATCGAATTTGAAACTTGGGAAATACTTGAAATATCATTGGCAAATCAATATTTTGAGAAAATCGATTTTTGAATAAGACTAGGAAAAATTTGAGAAAACTGATTTCTCTGAATTGAAATTGAAATTTGTAAATGAATGAAATTAATGAATATGGATTTGAAATACTTGATTTTGAGGAATTGAGAAAATCTTTTTGTATTTTTGAGAAATGCAGTGCATTTTTGAAGTTAGCCTAAGAGTGTAGGCTGAATGTGGCTAATACGAAGATTACAAATCTTGGTATCATTCGTATTCTGACTATGGCCATAAATACAAATTCCACAAAGTATGTCAACTCCATAAGAGCTAGTGCACGTGCCATTCGTGTAGACCATAGTGAATATATGAAAATATGCATGAATGATACATTCATCAGACATTTAATATTTGCAGAATTAAACTATATGCAATGCAATCCTAGTCTAAGCTGAAATTTAAATTTTTATTCCAAATTTAATTTAATTTACATCACTATTGAATTTAAATACATGAAAAATAAAGTGTTCAATGTCCCTGCAAAACTAGAAAACTTTGTTAGTGATGATATGTTGGTTTTTCTAGGTTTATCCAGTAATATCTAGAAATTACTAGATTTTGCTAGATATAAGCCTTTTTCATGATTCCCTTAAATAAAAATTAATAAAATATGAAATAAGATTGAATAAATATGAAAGATAAGATATGAAATTTCGAAATTGGGGTCAAAATAACCAAAATACCCCTAATAGCAAGACTATGGCCTTGAAATTAGGGTTTTCAGAAAGATATTTTGTAAAATGCAAGTTTTGAAGTTTAAATAAAAATAAATCAAACCAAATATGATATGACATAATTAAAAATATGAAAATTAGGGTTAGGGATTTCGAAATTGAGGTCAAATGACCAAATTGTCCCCGATAGCAAGACTATGGCCTTGAAATCAGGGTTTTCTGAAATAGATTTTGATAAAACTTGAGATTTATGATGGAACTAAACACAAAATCAAACATGAAACATCCTAACATGATTATAAACATGAAAAAACCCTCAAAACATGTACTTATACACGAAAATCAAGAAATATCACCAAAATTGTGCTTTTGGCAGTGTTTTTGGATCTTTCAGGTACCCTGTTTTGCAATTTGATTTATTCAAACATCAAATGAATTCTAAATTTCATAAAAATTGGCACAGACACTTATTATCACCCTAAAATCAGATTGGAATTTCAAAAATAATTTTTTGACATTATTTTAATATGAAAATTGCATTAACAACCTAAAATAAGTTATTTTTAACCTAGGTCACAAACCAGTTTCAGAGTTAGACCCGAATCAGGGGCCAATCCTCCATTAAAACTTATGAGTTTTTACAGAGATAAACTAATAACAAAAAAAAATAGAGATTTACCAATTTACAGATCGGAAAAAGCATCTCCGGTTAGGGAGAAACCCTTCCGGCAATCTGAACTAAAATCTAACAAATTTAACAGGGGTTAAAACAGCTACTTCAGATTTAAAATACATGAATAAATATCAATGTACATAAAAAATATCTGAGATTTTAGCCGTGAACAGTGCACAGAAAGATAACAATACTCATTTTTTACAGATCATGAATCGGATCTGTGGTTTAGGATATATAAACAACATAAGTCTGATTAGGGTTTTGGTAAACCCTAACGAGTTTTAAATTTAAAATCACACTTTCTGTCATAGGAAAAATACTAAAAAGATATAAAAAAATCCTAAAATTTTACATTAGATAGATCTAATAACTATGAATCCATGGCATTTTACAAATCTCAAATCGGATATAATATGAGAAAAATATCATCACATCAAGTTACCTTCCTGATTTTAACAATGATTTTAAAGCTTTAAAAACCCGATTTGATGTCTGATTTTTATAACAGGGTTCCCGAATTCCAAAAACTGTGATTTTTTTACAGTAGTTCATTTACATATGCATGTATCACATATAAAAAAATCAGCTATTAACAGTGAATATTTCAATCCAAAACAGCATTCTATTTTTTGTTCTAAACTAAAAACACACAGAAATCTAATAAACTTGAGAAAACATGCATTAACTAATGAAAAACAATAAAATAAACACTAAAACAGTAAAATAAAAATTATTTATATGCTGGAAAACATATAATGAACATGAATAAACAAACAAATAAATAAAATACAGGAAATCAATGGCTGAAATTTGATGTTACCTTTAAAAGCATGGATTTAACCCATTAAAAGGGTAAATCACATGTTTTATTGGTTAATAATATAAAAAATAATGCAATGAACGATTATAATGAATTAGAATCATGAAAAACAGCATGGAATAGAGTTAGATCATCTTTTTGAATTGATTTTGGGGTTCTTGGATGAAATCCATGGTTAAATCCATGAACACAAGAGTTTCCATGGTGAAATCTATTGAAAAATCATAAAAAAACTAATAAAATAATATTAAATAACTCACCTTGGGGATGCAGCTGCAATGGAGGAAGGTGGAGGTTCTGGAGAGGAGAGAGAAGCCACAAAAATTTGAGAGAAAAAGAGCTCCTTTTTGATGTCTTGAAGTCCCCTATTTATAGGTTTTCAAAACCTCCTTAATTAGGGTTAATTAAGGAGTTTTATTTTTTTAGAACTCTTTCTAATAAATCCAATAAAGGGGGAAACAATTTTTTGGAGAATTATAGCCTAGGTGGGACTCTAATTAATCCCTAATTAACACCTAATTAAACCCTAGAAAGTCCAAATGTGACACCACCTAGTATGGACCCACATTTGGTTTTTAAAACTTGAATTTAAAACCTTTAAAAACCAATGGTTTAAAACTTAAATAAAATGAATTTTTAAAATTGATTTTGACTCCTCTAAACCACTAACCTAACTAGGACAATGACTAACCCTAGTCTAACCTTGACTTCTTCAAATGTGGCGCAACCCCGAGTGGGCTCCACTTGAATTTTAAAAAAATGATTTTCAAACTATAAAATGAGAGGTTTTTCAATAGAGATTCAAAAGTAGACTTGAAATCAAAAGTTTTGAAATGGCATAGGGTCCTAACTGAGTCAGAACTCCTCTGGATATGGTGCCAACTGAGTGGGCCCACATCGATTTTTGAAAACTTTGAAATAAACACTGAAAACACCTTTGAAAAGGGGTTAAAATCAATAACTGAATTTCAAGATTTTTGAAAATAGAGTCTCAAGCAATCTGGAACTCCGGGTTAGAGTCATGAACTCTTAGGACTCTGAGATTTTGGATTTTAAAAGCCAAATGAAGGAGTTTCTGAAAAGATTTTATCAAAAAATGATGAAATAAGTCAGAAAATACTGTCAGGGTTAGACTCCTAACTCAATCAGGACTCTGAAATAGAGTCCTAGATTAACTGGACTCTACAAAATGACCTCATTTTTGAAAACAAATGGAAATAAATAAAAAATAGAGTAAAAACAAACTTCAAAACAGACTCCTGACTGGACTAGGACTCTGGGACAGAGTCCTGATTGGACTGAAACTCTAGATTTTTTGGTATTTTCTGAAAAACAAATGAAAGAACTTGTGAAAACAGTGAAAACAATAACGAATATTGGAATAAAACAAAGTTCTGATTCAACTAAGACTCTAAGGACAGAGTCCTGATTGAACTAGGGCTCTCAGATTTTTGGATTTTCTGAGAAAACAAATGAGAGAATTTTGAAAAATAGTTAAAAACAGTATGAAATCGAAGTTTTGGTTCAGAGTCCTGATCTGATTAGAACTCTGAGAAAGAGTCCTGATTCAATCAGAACTCTAAGAATTTTGGTTTTCTGATAAGCAAATGATGAAATTTGGGCAAAGCTTTTGAAAACCAATGAAAATGAAGTATAAAAACCAATTTTGGATAGAGTCCTGATTCGATTAGGACTCTGGGGTAGAGTCCTGATTGGATCAGGACTCTGGGATAAAACCTTAGAATTTTGAAATTATTTGATAAAAGTATAATAGTTTTGATAGATGAAAAGATTTTTGAAAGATTCTTTCAAAATTTGAAATCAAGATCAGAGTCCTGATCCAACTAGGACTCTCTGAACAGAGTCCTGTTTTGACTGAAACTCTGAGTTTCTAACTCATTTTGAAAGATTTTGAAAGATTTGATTGAAAATGGATAAAAATAGTTGTAAAAGATTAGAGTCCCAATCCAATTGAAACTCTGAAGAAGAGTCTTGATCCGACTGAACTCTTAAAGAAGAGTCCTGATCCAACTAGGACTCTGAAATTTTGGCCAAAATAGATAATTTTGAAAGGTTTTCTTCAAAGACAGGTAAAAAGGTAGTAAAAAGTAGAGTTTTTATCCGACTAGGACTCTGGAAAAAGAGTCCTGATCCGACTAGGACTCTGGAAAAAGAGTCCTGATCCAACTAGGACTATGAAGTTTTTGGAGATTTTTGACAAGTAAAGGAATCCATAAGCGACACCACCTAAATGGGTCTCATCTGAGAATTGAAATCAATTGAAATTGAGTTTGAAATGAATCCAGATTGTTTTCTGAGAAAAATATTTCAAAATATAAAGTCCTGGGGTTGGAAAATGACAGAATGTTGAGTAAAAACCCAGGTTTTGAAATTGATTTTTGAAAGAAGAAGTTTTAAAACTCAAATCTGGATTAAATATTTTGAAAACATGAGTGTTGGATCTCGAAAATGGGATGCAATGACATGCAATGCTATGCAATGCAATGAAATGGTATGCCGAATGCATGCAATGACACATGAAATGTAAGCACTGGATAAGAGTGAAAATTTGGGGTGTTTACAGATGCCCCTCTTTGCTGCTAAGCCAGTTGAAAGCCGAGCTTAGTGGCAAAGAAAACACACCAAATTCAGACTATAAAAATGCCCCAGTTAGATAAATTTGACTGGGTATGAAAGAATTAGTTCAAATGATGGTGGTAGATATGGAATGAAGAATAAAGAAGAAGATTCACCTCATCGAAATAAGGCTCAGGCTTAGCCCTTAACCTGGATGGGACGACAAATGAAATACCTCATCAGAATGAGGCTCAGGTTTAACCCCTTGACCTGATCGGGGACGATACCTCGTGGAAAAACGAGGTTCAGACTTAACTCTTAACCTAAAAGGGGACAATACCTCATGGAAAAATGAGGCCCAGGCTTAACCCTTAACCTGAAAGGGGACGATACCTCGTGGAAAAATGAGGTTCAGGCTTGACCCTTAACCTGAAAGGGGACAATACCTCGTGGAAAAATGAGGTTCAGGCTTAACCCTTAACCTGAAAGGGGATGATATCTCGTGGAAAAACGAGGCTCAGGCTTAACCCTTAACCTGAAAGGAGACGATACCTCATGGAAAAATGAGGCTCAGGCTTGACCCTTAACCTGAAAGGGGATGATACCTCATGGAAAAACGAGGTTCAGGCCTGACCCTTAACCTGAAAGGGGACGATACCTCGTGGAAAAATGAGGCTCAGGCTTAACCCTTAACCTGAAAGGGGACGATACGTCGTGGAAAAATGAGGCTCAGGCTTAACCCTTAACCTGAAAGGGGACGATAAACGAAATCCTCAAATGAAGAAACCATGATGAGACCTTCGAATTTTGCACAACAAATCCGAGAGGGGTTTGCAAAAGGAAGAAAGGGGGTTTCCCTAAAGCTTGAAAAGGGATTGATCTTGGGCGTCTCATTGCTGAGACTGTGTGGCTTTTAAGACATATGACCTTTTGCAGAAAAATTCAGGTTTAACCCTTAACCTGAACGGGAACTGCCTATGGTGGGACAGTGGGGAGCACAGGGAAGTGTGCTAATCTGAGAGCCCAGGCGCTCAGATCAAAACAAGAAGGGAAGGATCTTGGACAACTCCCGTCATCCGATCCTAAAAGGGATAACAACAACGCCTGGATACATCAAAATAGACATCAAGCTCTCACTTCATGTCGGGATAACTTGAAAAGATTGCCAATAAGATAAAAATTGTGGTTAATTCAAGAATGATAAGCATATATATGAAAAATATTCCCTCTTGTCTACCTGAAATATTACCTCCGACTAGGCTTAACTCCGTAGAATTAAGATTCGAATTCAAATATCATTGCCTTTGACTTTCTCTCAAGGAAGCTATTAATTTCCTTGATATGGGCGGAAAAAAATATATTCTTGATATTGCGAGAGCTATTGGTGAAAGGATATTGATAAAAGAATTTCACAAAATTCAAGAAGATTCTTGATAGATTCAGCAGTCTGATATCCTGGGATTCTTTTCTCATGATGATCTTTCTGCACTCTCTTTTTGACAGAATTAGAGCTCTCTTGGATTTTTCGGGAATTACATCATCCTTCATTTTGGAGATGTCCTGACCTTTCTCTTTTTTTGGGAAGGTTACGTCACAAACTTCTTCATCTCAGAGATGTTGTGATCCTTCTTTTCTCTCAGAGATTATCTTGACGATTATTGGCTCATTGGTTGGAAATCTCTTGATGATAGCGGAAATTAAATATCTTTTAGGGTTTGTCGGTAGGTCCATCACACTCGCCTTCATCTCGACGGTGATCTAGACTTTCCCTGGAAGGATCCGTCACAAACTCCGTCATCTTGGAGATGATCCAAATCTTCTTTGGCCCCAGGGGTCGACTCGCATAATTCGTCTTCATGTCGACGACAATTGAGAGATCACTTTTGCAGATAGTTAATTGCAGCTTAGGTGATTGAGGAGATATGAAGGTTGAGTGGATTTTTCTGTATCACCGAGGATATTTCGACTGCTTTATTTTTCAAGAATGGTCTTTAAAAATGTGCCATTGACTGCGAACAATATCAATCACTTCTGGCTTTGCAACAACATTGAATTTTCTTTGTTGGCCATATCGCGGATTTATTCTTCATCCTCTTGGTTGGCCAATAGAAAGATTTTGAACTTTGAATCCTTTTTCGCGAAAGCTTTGTTCTTTCGGCAGTAATACTGAAGGTATTTCGAGGTACAATTTTATGTAATAAAGATTTTGAGATCAACAACTATTTTTCATGATAAATTGGCAAAATATTCTTGGAATCCTTGGTGAAAGAAATCACTTGAGATCTAAATGACACATCCGTGGCTAGATTCTCCTCTCCTTTCCCCAAAGGAGAGACTCAGGCTTGACCCTTACCTGAACGGGTAATAAAAAGATACTCCTCTCTTCCCTGAAGATGAGGCGTTTGCAAAACGAACTTTGGAAGAGAAATTAAGCTTTCGTCAAAACTCCCTATTTCTAGGCTTCTCTTATAGAAAGGGGGCCGCTAACAAAGATTGGAAGGATATCATAGAGGAGCGAGTCCATCACACTCTCCCTGGAAAAAGGGTCCTCGATGACGGGGGTGGCCTAACAAAAGACATTTAAGATTACAAGGAGGATGAGCTTCCGTCGAAACTCTCCCTGGAAAAAGGGTTCCTTGCGTGACAATAAAGATTATTTTGCAAATTGTTCGTGAAGCACGAGTCCCTTCAAACTCTCCCTAGAAAAAGGGGTTCAACGAACGAACAATAAAGACATGCGAAAAGAAACAAGCTCCCTCGAACTCTCTCTGGAAAAAGGGTCCCTCGCAAGAGAAGTACTTGACGATTGATTTTGATAACTCAAAGAACTGCTTGATAACACGAATGACTAGAGGTCTGAAAAAATCGGCAACCCGAATGTCAGATTAACAGAATGGAACGACCCAAGGGTCTGATACAGATTGTTTGGTTCGCAAGTTTGAAGATTAACATTAAGTCTGAAACCCAATATGAGATTTATGTTGCGACCAGTATGAAGACCGAACTTTGATAGAAATACCAGTATGAACACTGAATTTTAAAAGACTATCAGTACGAGCACTGGATTTTAAAAGGTTACCAGTACAAGCACTGGATTTTGAAAGATCATCAATACAAACACAAGATTTGGTAAAGCAATCAAGACGATGTTGGATTTCATAAAAGAACCAATTTGAAAATTGGATTTAACCGGACCAGTGGAAAACTGGGTTCGGTCGGAAGCTTTGAATCGGAATTCAAATCTTCAAGGAAAGACTAGATGAATTGGATTTTGAAAGAGAATTCGAGTCGAAACTCGGATCTTCTAGACCAATTGCCAAATTTGCAGGAAAGTTTGAGTAGAAGTTAGAACTTTTAAAGGAAAGCTAAGCGAATTGGATTTGAAAGAAAATTTGAGTCGGAACTCTGATTTTCTAGACCAATTCTGAATTGGATTTGGAAGAAGATTCAAGTCGGAACTCGGATCTTCTAGACCAATTCAAGACATTCGAAGGAAAGAAAATTAGATGAATTGGATTTGGAAGAAAATTTGAGTCGGAACTCTGATTTTCTAGACCAATTCTGAATTGGATTTAGAAGAAGATTCAAGTCGGAACTCGGATCTTCTAGACCAATTCAAGACATTCGAAGGAAAGAAAATTAGATGAATTGGATTTGGAAGAAAATTCGAGTCGGAACCCAGATTTTCTGGACCAATTCTGAATTGGATTTGGAAGAAGATTCAGGTCGGAACTCAGATCTTCTAGACCAATTCAAGACATTCAAAGGAAATTAGACCCATATAATTTGGGTTTGGAAACGTTGACTAGGAAGAAAACAAAATCAAATTTAAGAGTTTCAACTAGTAACACAGGATTTAGAAAAGTACCAGCACGAGCACCGGATTTGAAAACAATACCAGTACGAGCACTAGATTTTAAAAGGTTTGCCAGTACGAGAACTAGGTTTTGAAAGATTGTCGGTTGATAGGGGATTTTCAATCTTCACCCTCACAATAACTTGGACAAGTGCCACGGGTCTTAGGATTTATCCCTTATCCTGAATGGGAAACTTATGAATTTGGTGCATATGAATGCGAATGAATGCATGCAAATGCAAATGAATGCAAAATGATGTAAATGGATGCGCATGCATGCAAAATGAGAGATTTATTTGATCCTGCCTGCACACAGGTTGTTTTGAATAAAAGGCAACTTTATAACAAGAATGCCCCAGTATATTCTAAGGAAGAGAGATATTTTGATAAAAGAATAATTGATCATTTATTGAAGGGAATTTTTGAAGAATACAAAAGATAGAATAGAGATTTTCTAGGTATAAAATTTCTTCAAATGTCGAGCATTAATGGGGTCAGATAGTTCTACCCCGTCTGCATTAATCAGACGATATGAATTACGGGGCAACGCTTCTTTCACCACATAGGGACCTTCCCAGTTTGGTGACCATATGCCACGTGGACGATGCTTGAGATGAGTCGTTGATCTAAGGACCAAGTCATTAACTTGAATCTCCTTCTGATGACTGACATGGCATATTGCCTTGCTATCCTCTGACGATAAGACTGAGCGTACTCTGCTGCTTTGAGCCTTTTCTCATCGAGTAAATCCAACTGTACCAATCTCTGTTGCTGATACTGATCGAGTGGTAGCTCTAAAAGAGATGCGAACTTAAGGGCGGGCTCCTGAACATGAAGAGGTAATACCACCTCCGTCCCATAAACAAGTTTTGAAGGAGTTGCATTGGTTGGGGTTCGAATGGTAGTTCGATATGCCCAAAGTGCATCAAGGATTTTCTCGTGCCAATCACGATCCGTCTCAACGGTTCTTTCCAAGATGCGAATCAAACTCTTGTTGGTTGCTTCTACCTAACCATTTCCTTGTGGATAATAAGGAGCTGAAAAATGATGATGAATTCTGAATTTTGAACAAAAGATCTTCATTCTCTCATTCTTGAAATGAGTACCATTATCTGACACGATGTCGTGCGATATACCGAAACGACAAAGAATGTTCTTATGAATGAATGAGACTACATGTCGACCTTCCACTGTACGCAGAGTGACGACTTCTACCCATTTGGTGAAATACTCTATTGTGGCAAAGAAATATTTATGACCATTGGAAGCTGAAGGAGTGATGGGTCCTACGACGTCGAAGGCCCACATAGAAAATGGCCATGGAGACACGACTGATTGCAAGTACGTGGCTGGCGCATGAATGGAAGGTGCGTGCATCTGACACTGAATGCACTTCTTCACAAAATGATAGCAGTCTTGTTGCATGGTTCTCCAATAGTATCCTGCCTGAATGATTTGTTTAACAAGGGTTTGGTAACCGACATGACCACTGCAAATACCTTCATGTGCTTCTCGCACGATTTCTTTGGCTTTTTCTTTGTCTAAGCACCTGGAATACTCAGAACTGAACCCATAATGATAAAGAACATTGGCAAGGAAAAAATAGCGGGCGGACATATGCTGAATTGCTTTTTGCTCCTTCTTTGATAGTTCTGGTGGAAGCTCACCAGTTTCAATAAAGTTTTTAATATCTTGGTACCAAGGCTTCTTTTTTTGTGTAGATGATTGAAAGGCTCACATCTTATGGCAAGGTTGGATATGAATCTCTGAATTGATTGCATACGTCCATGAAGACTACGCAATTCCTTAAGAGTAGTTGGAGGTGGCATGTCAATGATGGCCTTTGCTTTAGCGGGATTCATTTCTATCCACTTTTTGCTGACCAAGAAGCCTAGCAATTTGCCTGATTCAACCCCGAAGACACATTTCTGAGGATTGAGTCTCATTTTGTAAAGAATGAGTCGCTTGAAGACTTGACTTAAAGCATCAATATGATCTTCTTCTTCTTTGGATTTGACCAGGATGTCATCAACGTATGCATCCATAGTCTTGCGCATCTGATCATGGAAAATGGCAGCCATTTCACGCTGATAGGTTGCCCCCAGCATTCTTGAGCCCAAACGACATGACTGTATAACAGAAAGTGCCCCATGACGTAGTGAAGGATGTTTTGAATTGGTCACGAGCGGCCAACTTGATCTGATTATATCCGGAGTATCCATCCATGAAGGAGAACATGGCATGCCCAGCCGTGCTATCAACTAGGAGATCAATATTTGGGAGTGGATAGTCATCCTTCGGAGTAGCTTTATTAAGATCGCGAAAGTCAATACAAATTTGCACTTTGCCATTTTTCTTGGGAACTGCAACGATATTCGCCAACCAGTCTGGATAATCTATTGCTCGAATGAATCCTGCTTTAAGCAAGTCATCAAGTCCTTCCTTGACCTGTTGCTCGATTCGAGGATCCATTTTTCTTAACTTCTGCTTAACAGGTTTTGCATCTGGCTTTAGAACAAGTCGATGTTCCACCAACTTAGGATCTAAACCTGGCATATCTTCATAAGTCTATGCGAATACTTCTTGGTACTGCTTGAGAAAGTCGATGAGCCTTTCCTTCTCATCTGTACTTAGGCTGGTGCCGATCTTGAGAATTTTTGGACTATCTTCTGAACCAATATTGATGTCCTCAGTCGGATCCTGGACTAGGGTCGATGGTTCATCTTGTTTCTGAATCGCTGCAAATTCTGGCAACTCTGGAAGCGACAAATCAAATTCTGCCATTTCTTCTGACTGCTTTGTGACCTTACTGTCCTCTGCTCTTACCCGAACCCGATGTATCTTTGCTGGTTTCGATAGGATTGAAGGATTGATGACTAATCTTTTTATCGGTTTAGAAGACATTCTGAAATTTTGAAAAAGAATAGCTTTTAGAAAAAGTTCATTCACTATGACATAAATTGCATAAGAATAAAAAAGATAAGAACAATGAATTTTGAAGACAAATTGCAGAGGAATAAGAGAAAGATGACATCCAGATAGACGAGAAAATTGGTAACTTTGTTGAAGACTTGAAATGAAGACATTTAAAATGAACTGAAATGGAACATTGTCCCTACAAACTGCCAAAATCAAATGAATGAAATAGAAAAGACAGATGGTAGAAAATTTTTAATGGATCCCTTTAATAAAGACAATATTTTTGTGAGATCTTTTGCCCATGAATCCCAATCCTGCCCTGCGCGGATGATGATCAAGGACCACTGGCTCTAGTCGGTCATGTCCGTTCTTGCCCAATCCTTTGAAAGGTTGATAACCATGCTTCAGTAACAGGTCAAACCCTTTCTTGGCTCTAACAAACTGCGGGAAAAGAGGATGGTCCTTGAAAGTACTGTAATCGAGATGACCTCCGATCTTAAAGAAATGTGGTCCTTGCAATTGGACCATCATTGTTGTGTGGTTTGTCTCTGATGCTGCTTCTAACTTTAGCATTTCAAGGCTTTCACTGAGAACAACCTCTTCACTTTCCCTAATGCTGGGGATATCAGCAGTATAAGTTAGCCTAGGGATCATAGGCTGAGGTAGCCTCTCTTCAGGATCTTCTCCCAAAACAGTAGTTATCATGCCACCTTTAGACCATTTGATGCACTGATGCAGAGTGGATGGTACGGCATTGGCATTATGAATCCATGTTCTTCCCAGTAGAAGATTATACGTTGGCACGTTAACGACATGGAAAAGCACTGTATGAACAGAGTAGTTGATAAATATTTCCAAGAAGATCTTTCCCTTTGTTGTCTGTCCATGATTATCGATCCCATAAATGGTGATCGGATCCGGTGTATACTCTTCTTCTTTTATACCCAGAGCCTTGGCAGTCATTTCAGGACAAATGTTGAGGCTACTGCCTCCATCTACAAGCACGTGGGGTACAGTCATTCCCCGGGTTTGCACTATAATGTACAAGGCATTGTTATTAAATGCGTGAGGTTTTGGCAGATCCTCATTTGAGAAGGTTATGGGAGCATTGGTCATGGCCTGATTAACAATCTGAGCCATGTCTTCAGGTGTGGTGCCTGGCTTGACCATGATTTTTCGCAGTAAATCATCCATGACTTGCTGATGCTTAGGAGAGGCACGTGCCAACTCAAGGATAGGGATATTAGAGAGGGCAGTGATTGGTCTTTGCACTGTATCGACCTTTTCTTCTGATGTTCTCCCTTTTTCTGAAGTAGATTTGACAAAGCTCTTGGGTAACCACGGCATTCTTTTGGCTACCTCTGGAGATACTCCAGCGGGCTCTCTCGAAACTTTCAGCTTACTGAATGCTGAAACGAGGTCCATCGTTTGAGAACTGGTTTGGGCCTTATGCAACACTAATACCTGATGTTGTATCTTGATATCGCTGCTAGGGCATGGCTGGATATGATATTGTGGCTGAAAGGGATGATCAGATATCATTGCTGTTGAGTGCTGCAAGAAAGGCTGATTTAGAATTCCCATTTTCTTATCTTCAGCCCCTTCTACCAACAGATTTTTGTCAATATAATCTTGTATGATGTTTTTGAGAACGAAACAGTTCTCGGTATCATGCCTCACAGTTCGGTTGAACTTGCAGAATCTATCTTTCATTTTTCCCATAACCACTGGCGGGTCAGCTACCCTTGGAAGCTTAATCATATCACTATTGAGCATATATTCTAATACTATCTCGAGGGACTGGTCTAGAGGAGTAAACTTGCGGTTATAACTCCATCCTTCCCGCTTCGGCTTTTCTTGTGGTCCTGAACTCTGTTCGAGGGTCTGCTGTGGCTGCCTATCATATTGAATAATCGACTTGCCTTTCTGATCACTTTTGTTGGGATTTGACCCTCCTAAAGCATAACTGTGATTTTTCCCATTTCCTTTGTTTTGATTCTTGTTGTTACTGGCAGAGTAGGTAAAATGGGTTTTCTTCTTTGATTCTTGTTGACTGTTATTCTTTGTAAACATAAAACCTTCATAAGATCCGTTCTCCATACTCAACTCGAGCCATTCGGCTCGTTCTGTCAGTTCTATGAAGCTCTTCGAAGGAGATGTAGAAATCAGTCCCCTCAGGGGTTGCGAGAAGTTGCTTAAGATCAAAGATAGTGTGTGTCCTTCTGCTATTGGCTCACGCATCTTATTGCAGGCGGATCTCCATCTATGAATGAAATCCCTGGCTTTCTCATTTTCCTTCTGCCTCAGACTGCAGAGATGACTGAGAGTCGGGAGTGCTTCAACATTGAATAGAAAGCACTCAATAAATAAATTGACCACTTTGTCAAACTCTTTCAGTTCTATCTGAATAATGTGCTCTGAGTACCACTTTGCTGCGACACCTTCCAAACTGCGAGGAAAGCAGAGAAATAAGGCACGATTGTTCCTCTTGAACCTGGAACATTCTGCGAAGAATAGGGCGAGATGTGCTTTTGGATCACCTGAACCGTCAAACTTGATAAATTTCTTGGGGAGATTATCAAGATCATCATCCCCATCCAGTCCATCATAGAAGTCTTCACTTGTAAAAACTCTTTTGCCCTTGTCACGAGCTTAAAGATCCTAAACCATCTTCATCACATCTTTGAATTGTGACTGTGTACGGTCGTCAACAGACTGATTCTTGGATTTGTAGGCCGACCCCTGCCCCTGAGTCAACCTTTTGAATTCTTGCTTGTTTTCATACTCTTTGTCAGTATCATCTGCTGATTCTGACTCATTAGACATTTCCTCATGACAATTCTGCTTTTTACTGATTTTCATATTACTGGCCGTGTGGCCCCTATCCTTTTGTTTGATCTGAGTCTGTTCAGCACTGGCTTCAGCTTGCTCTGTCAGCATCTTGGTCATCATTTTCTTGAACATGACGTACATCTGGGGATCCACATCATCCTCTGCTTGCTGACCCTGACTACGAGGTGAGTCCATTTCCTCTTCTGACGCGACTGAGTACGCGATACCTTCAACTGATGTGGTTTTTTTTTCCGGACCTTGTATGAACCATCGAATATCACAAATATTCTTTTGAATGTCACTGGTGCTCTCTACAAGGCAGAACTGATGATTAGGCTTTTGAAAGAAATTTGGTTTGGAGGAACATATTTGTTGAGAATTTTGGTAGACAATTGAAATAATATCCCATTACTAGGGATTGAGTCGTCGCTGGAGTTACGACAATTGCGCTGCTATTCCTTGCAAAATAAACAACTGAAAATATGCCTTGTTACCTAGGCGAGGTCGTCAAACCAAGATGAACTGAAGATTAAAGGAATTTTATTGAAAATATGATTTTAATAATACACTTGACAAAGGGGAGGGGGACAGACAATTTTCCACCACTCCTGATAATCAGAGGACACTCGAGGACCAGGAAAAATAGTGAGAGTAACAAAAGAATCTTAGCCATGTCTGGCAGAATGGTATGCTCCAGACCACTGATCTGATGTGAGATCAAACTCTGGCAAAACCTCTGATAGTGGACAAATCTCTACACACTTCTGTCTCTGAGAGAACTACCTGACACAACGCTCTGGATGGTAGTATGCGCAGAAGAATGGGCCAAGTAGTCTGAACCGCTTGCCGTATGCATACGTATATCTGGGAGGTGATTCCTGAGGATCAAAGTAGTCCCATACGACTTCTTCCTCCTGAAGGTTATCAATCAAGAACCGGTATAGCGCAACTGGCAGAAGCTTTTCACCGTTATATCTGAATGAACTGGCTCGGGCTGGCACTTGCCGGAGGAACCAGGATTGTAATGCATAAGTGCACCCTTCGACTAGAATAGATTCTCCGAGTGTGAAGCGGGTCAACCCTCGGTATAGCAAAGCAAGTGCGGCCATGGCTATCGAGAGGCGGCTGGTCTGTCGACTTCCCCATCTTCTTAGAAGCTGAACTATTCTGATATCCATATAATTCCGTCCATCGGGAAAGAAAGCTAATCCCACCGTGCATAGAACCATCGCATGCTGAATTCTTTTTCGAGTTGTTCGAGATAAGGAACTGACTTCCACAAATGTCCCATACTGTTTGTAGATTTTGAGCAGGTCCACATATTAATTTCCATCCTCTTCGATCAAGGGCCAAAACTTGCATCCTGTCATGCGAGCTAAAGCATCTCGGGGGTGCAGACCCTTGACATTGATCAAAAATTGTTTCTCCAGTGGATCTCTAGGGTGACCAACTAGTTCAGGTAATCCCATAATCTCCGAGAATTCGTCCATCAATAAAGTCATTTCCCTCCATGGAAACCAGAAGGTACTAGCGCTTGGATTTCATCGCTCTTCTAGTGCATGGATCAAATTGTCGTTGATTGTATGCTTTCCCACTGCGAATGCCAGTTCTAATCCACAATCGTCCAAATGGTCCAAAAACATACGATAGAAGTTCTTGAGCCATGAATAGTACCACTAGGGAATGAAGGATCCGGTGTTGAGGACTCGATGTTCAGGAAGACCTTGTCGCACCTCGTAGAAGATGTGACCTTTAGGAAAGACTGAATCGAGTTGACTGGATGCCATCAGAATAGACTGGAAAACATGGAAAATTTGGAATAAGACTTGGGAAAATATAGAGATTTTGAAAAAAATGCAGGCAGGATAAAATGAAGTAGGAAATTCGAGATCCAGAAGAGAAAAAGGATGAAAAATCACCGGGAGTTTTGAAGGAAATTAAGGGAAATTTGGAAAATCGTCCAGGGTTTAAAACATGGACAGTATATGGAAATGGATTGGGGATTTCTGAAAAATCGTCCAGTATTTTGGAAAATTGGGAAAATATGAAAAATAATAAGGAAATGACTATAACACATTCTGCACAAACAAGTATGCACATACAACATTCCCTAAAAGCTGACTCTAGATGCACAAGTTTTGAAATAGCTGTAGGACCTTAATCCTAACTCTAAGGCTGAGATCATCTGTGTCCAATCATGTTATGCCTATATACTCAAGCCAAGGCTCGATGTACGTGGCATAAAATCAATTTCTCCGGTTCTAGGTTCAAGTTTTCCAACATCCTTGAGCACCTGCCGATATACGTTGGACTATGGCCCTTGGTACGTGGCAGAGGGGGTGTTAACCCAAATAGGTGGCCCAGTTGTGAGGCTCTGTCCCGAACTATGGTTCTGGAAAAGAACCCAACAACGTGAAGACTGGGACAATATAGGTAGGGTGGTTTTTGAAATATGAGCACATGCAATCAAATCAAAAGGCTCTAAAACCTAAAGAGATAGAGATTTTGAAAATTTTGAAGAAGCAAACATTGTTTTCAATCAAACCTAGATTGAGGAGGGTTGTATTAGACCTAAGTCTATGTGAGCATGGAAATTTTCTCCTCAATATGGTCCTACCAAACCATACTTAGTCTATATGCAATTCATGTCAGCTAGGTTCGAGTCTAGGCTCCTAGGTTCACATGATATTATAAAGTAAAAGCTGACATTCCATGGAACACGATTTTGACAATTTGAACTAAGTTGAGCATTACATTGATCAGGCGAAGACAAGTCCCATCACGGTCGCCAAACCTGTTATCATTGCAAAATTTGTAACTTTTTGCGAGTCAAACTGACCTTTGAAAAATATTTTGAAAATAACTCGCCAACGTTTTAAAATGCGGGATAATTCCGAAGAATGGGACTCGTCTGTCGGTACGAGGTTCAACCATTCCTGGCACCTTTACCAGGGGTAATTGAACCAAGGATCAATCGTATGCTTAGCTTTGCTCAACTTGTCTAAATCATGTTCTATTTCCTAAATGCACAAAGAATCAGGCATGTGCTATGAATTTCTGAAAATGCACTTTTGAAAACATGATGTTTGCTTTAAATAACTGAAGTACTTGGAAAGGATATCACATGGAAAATCGTGAACTAGGACTTGGAAAATATTTCTAAGTAAAAATCAATTTCTGAAGAAATATAGAGGTTTTTTGAAAATCGATTTTGAAAAATGTGAAATAACTTTGGAGAACTTGATTTCTTTGAATTCAAACTTTGAAATTGAAAATATAACTTAGAAAATCGAATTTGAAACTTGGGAAATACTTGAAATATCATTGGCAAATCAATATTTTGAGAAAATCGATTTTTGAATAAGACTTGGAAAAATTTGAGAAAACTGATTTCTCTGAATTGAAATTGAAATTTGTAAATGAATGAAATGAATGAATATGGATTTGAAATACTTGATTTTGAGGAATTGAGAAAATCTTTTTGTATTTTTGAGAAATGCAGTGCATTTTTGAAGTTAGCCTAAGAGTGTAGGCTGAATGTGGCTAATACGAAGATTACAAATCTGGGTATCATTCGTATTCTGACTATGGCCATAAATACAAATTCCACAAAGTATGTCAACTCCATAAGAGCTAGTGCACGTGCCATTCGTGTAGACCATAGTGAATATATGAAAATATGCATGAATGATACATTCATCAGACATTAGAGTCCTGATCCAACTAGAACTCTGAAGTTTTTAGAGATTTTTGACAAGTAAAGGAATCCAGAAGCGACACCACCTAAATGGGTCTCATCTGAGAATTGAAATCAATTGAAATTGAGTTTGAAATGAATCCAGATTGTTTTATGAGAAAATATTTCAAAATATAAAGTCCTGGGGTTGGAAAATGATAGAATATTGAGTAAAAACCCAGGTTTTTGAAATTGATTTTTGAAAGAAAAAGTTTTAAAACTCAAATCTGGATTAAATATTTTGAAAACATGAGTGCTGGATCTCGAAAATGGGATGCAATGACATGCAATGCAATGAAATGGTATGCCGAATGCATCCAATGATATGCAATGACACATGAAATGTAAGCACTGGATAAGAGTGAAAATTTGAGGTGTTTACACCCGTCTTCCAATTTTTCCCACAAATATTTCAAAATGGAGGCAAGTTATTTTTTTAAATATCTTCAAAATTAAGGTCAAGTGAGACCGGCAAAAGAGTTCCTCTTCTCTCTTCTTTCTTTTCTTTTCTCTTCTCTCTTTCTTTTCTGTCTTTTATTTTATCCCTTCAAAAAGGAAGAAATAGAGGTTATAAAGGAAAAAGAGAAGGAAGAGAGAGAAAGTAACCAAAGAGGAAAATTTTTGCAATGATCACAGGTTTGGCAACCATGATGGGACCTCATCTTAGTCTGGTTGAATCTATGCCTTTTGCTTTGCTTTGATATTATCTGAGTCTTTATTGTAAACAAATGTCAGCTTCATTTTCATGCAAACCTTAGGAGCCTATATTCTGTCCTAGCTGACATCATTGCATATATGATTTAAGTATGGTTTGGTAGGACCATATCGAGGAGATTATTCCATGTTCACATTAGAATTAGGTCTGAAATACAACTCTCCTCAAATTTTAGGGATTGAATGTAAACAATGTATGCAAGTGTGTGCTTCTCTTCATTTTAATCTATCTCTTTAGGACTTGCATTAGAGCCATCTGATTTCTTGCATGTTGAGTATATTTTTGAAAACATCCCTACCTATATTATCCCAGTCTTCACGTTGCTGGGCTGTCTCACTGAACCATAGTTCGGGAGAGAGCCTCACAACTGGGCCACTTATTTGGGTTCGCACCCCCCTACCACGTACCTAAGGGCCATAGTCCGAGGTATATCGATAGGTGCTCAAGGATGTTGGGAAATCATTACCTTAGAACCGGAGAAATATTTCTATGCCACGTACTTCGAGCATCGACTTGAGTATATCGACGTATCTTGATTGCAATCAGATGATCTAAAACCTTAGCGTTAGGGTTAAGGTCCTACAAGTCATTTCAAAATATTGCATTTAGAGTCAGCCTTTAGGGAGTGTTGTTTGCGCATCCTTGTTTGTGCAGCTTTTGTTATGCGAAGTTTCTTGTACCTTCTCATATATATGTATAAAACCTTTTCAAAAACCCTGGGTGTATTATTCAAAACTTCCCCTTACTTTTAAAAACCCCCAGGTGTATATTTTCCTTTAACCTACATTTTTTTTCTCTTTTAGATCAAGTTTTCTTCGAAACCCTGGAAAATTCCTTTAAAATTTCCTCGATCTTTCAAAAAAATTCCAGGTTTGTATCTTCAAGAGTCTATCTGTAAGTCATGCATTCTATTTAATTCTCCTTATCTCTTCTTTGCCCCAGTATTATTCCAAATGGCGTCCAATTCTCTTGATACTGTCTTTCCTAGAGATCATGTCTTCTATCAAATACAGGATAGATCCTCAGATCATCGGGTCATCCAGTCTCATCCCTTCTTCCCTCGGTGGTATTATTCTTGGTTCGCCACCTTCTCGCGTATGTTCTCAGACCACTTGGATGACTGTGGATTGGAGATGGCATCGGCAGTAGGCAAGCAAACCATCAGTGGAAGTCTGATTCAGGATATGGCAGAACGGTGGAATCCACGTACCTGCACATTTTGGTTTCCATGGGGAGAGATGACTCTACTGATGAACGAATTCAATGATATTATGGGATTGCCCTAACCAACTGGTCAATCAGATGATCCTGTCGAGCAGCAGTTCCTAATCAACATCAAAGGGGTAGATGTTCGAGAAGCTTTGGCCAGAGCAACAGGAAGCAGATCTTGGCCTCTTACCGAGATTGATGGGAATCAGTTCATTGACCTGTTCGGACTCTATCGTAAGTACGGAGCTTACGAAGAGGTTGACACCTTGTCTCGAACAACGAAAGACAGAATTCAGCATGCCATGATCCTATATATAGTGGGATTAGCTTTCTTCCAAGATGGTCAAAATTTTATAGATGTCAGAGTTGCCCAACTCTTTTGAAGATGGGGAAGCAAGCAGACCTGTCAGCTTTCAGTCTCTATGGCAGCCTTGGCTTTTCTTTACCGAGGCTTGGCTCGTTTCGCTCTTGGAGAGACTACTTTGGTAGAAGGATGCACTTACGCCTTGCAGTCATGGTTTCTGCGACATGTTCCATCAAAGGCCAGTTCCTTCAGATTCAGCAGTAAGCAGCCAAAGTCTGTCATTCAGTGTCGAGCTTTGATTGAGAAACTACATCAAGAGGAGATCATTTGGGATTTCTTCGACAGAAAAGAATCAGTTCTTTGCTACACTTATGCTCGCAGCAAGCGCTACAGATTACTTGGCCCCTTCTTTTGTGTCAACTATTAGCCAGAAAGGTGTCTCAGACTGTTCTCGCAGCGGCAGGTTCGCGCCAACATTTGCTTCTCGATGGGCAACATGCCAGAATTCAATCTGCAGTCAGAACAGTGGTCTGAGGCATACCATGTCACCAAATATACTTGGGATTCCTTCATTTCTCTATCTGTATTTCCTGGATCAAATGTATCTTCTGAATATCAAGAGTGGTGGCCAACTGTCTGCTCACCCTCTCTTTGTCTTTGAATATTACTATCAATAAAAAATTACTTTTTGGGCCAAATTTTTTAGTTTGTTTTATAAATAGTCATAATTCTGGTGACGACCTCATCCCGGGTAAATGGGACATTCCTCCTACTTCTCTTCAATATCTTTTATCATGGTTGACGACCTCACCTAGGTAACAAGGCACATTTCTCCGTTATCATAAAAATGGTAACACAATTATCACAAGTCTTGTGATGACCCAATCCCGGGTAATGGGATAATCTCTTCAAATTGTCTACCAAAGCCCTTCATTCTTGCTTTTCTCAAAGAATTGTGATTTTCAAAAAGCTTCTTCCATACCCTAACCGTTCCCGTATTCTGCAGGAAAACTTTGGCATCTCAAGATGGTTCAGACTAGAGCTGGTAAGCAAACTGTTCAGCAGCACAGTGACAGCGAGAAAGAAGAAATGAACTCTCCCAGATTGTCCAGGGGACATGACTCAGGAGAAGAAAGTGATGTTGATCCTGCCATGTACCGGGTATTCCAGAAAATGATATCGAAAATGATGGCTGAGCAGGCTAAGGCTGGTCCAAAAAAAGCAGCAACTAAAAGCAAAATTAAGAAGAAGCCCATGAAAAAGCCTGTCAAGATCAGTAAATAGAAAATACAGTGTGACAGCACCTCTGAGGACTCAAAGTCAGTAGAAGAAGTTTCTGAAGAAGAAGTTTCTGAAGAAGAAGAACAACTGATTTATATCCCAAAACATCTGCGACAGTCCAAGAAGTCAGTTGAAGAGCCTATGCTAGTAAGCAAACCCAAGTACGGGGCCCCCGCAGAGGATCCGATCTAAGCATTGACAAAGATAGTCAAGGATCTGCAAATCCGGGACAAGGGAAAGAGATCATACACCAGGCAAGATTTTTACCTCGGATTGGAAGGGGATAACAATCTGGAGAACCTCCCCAGGAAATTCATTAAGTTCGACGAACCGGTGATCCCAAGGCCCATTTGGCAATGTTTTTCGCAGAATGTGCCAGGTTCAGCAAAGATAACCGCGCTCTCTTCTTATGTTTCCCCCGCAGTTTGGAAGGGATAGTTGCCAAGTGGTACGCCGAGCACGTCAATCTCATTGAATTGAGGGATTTTGACAAAGTTGTTAATATGTTCATTGAGCGGTTCCTGTTCAATACGGAAGCCCTGCCCACACTCAATCACCTGTACAACCTTAAACAAGAGCCCAATGAAAAGGCCAGAGATTTCATCCACAAATGGAGGAGTATTTGTAATAAGATGAGGAATCCCATTTCTGAGAAGCATGCCCTCCAAATTATCCTCAACAACTTCTCACAGCCTCTCAAAAGCCTCATTTTTTCATACCCGTCAAAATCATTCATTGAACTAACAGAACGAGCAGAATGGCTCGAAATGGGAGTAGAGAATGGAATGTATGAAGGCGTCACTCTGGCAAAGAATGTCCAGGATCAGAAAAAGAAAGCCCATTTTACCTACTCAGCCGATGCTCCAGGTGACAATCAGGGCAGTAGCAGCAAGAATGGTAACAGCAGTGGCACGAAGCCTGATCAGAACAGAGGGAGAAAAGGAAAGTTCTTTAAGAACAATGATAAGCCTCTTCTAAGCGGTCTTCAACAAAAAGGGAATCTTCAGGAAAAGCCTAAGCATATCAATTGGAGCAGGGATCGAAAATTTACTCCCCTCGATCAGCCTCTGAAAAATGTCTTGGAATACCTACTGTCTCACGGAATGGTTAAACTTCCCAAAGTTGCAGATCCACCAGTGATCATGGAAAGATTCAAGGAGCAGTATTGCAAGTTCCACAGGGAGATGGGCTATGATACAAAGTATTGCTTTGTCCTGAAGCACTTGATCCAGGACTGTATTGACAAGAGTATCCTCGTAGAAGATAAAGAGGAAGTAAAAATGGAAATCCTAGCAGCTCCATTCCCAAATCATTCCGCCACAACCATTTTAGAGCACTCATTGCTTCCACAAAGCCATACATGTCCATGCTCCAGTGAAGACATAATTCTCCAGCATCAGGTAATGGTTCTACATCGGGACCAGCCTATATCCCAGAAAATGAACATCTTGTTTTTAAACCAAATGAATGCATCAGTTGAGAGCGGAAAAACTCAAGTTTTCCCAAAAAGATTCTTTAAGAAGGAAGCCTGCGCAGAGGAAGCAGAAACCTCTAAGGCAGTCGAAGAGCGGGCCAATAGTCTTCAGAAGCCGATTACAGCGCTCTCAAACATTTCCATTTTTGAATTGACTCATGATTCCCCCAAGCATCAAGAAATGGTAGATGATTTATTGAGGAGGATTAAGGTTAAGCCAGGCACTACGCCAGAAGATATGGCACAAATTGTAAATCAGGCAATGACTAATGCGCCTATCACCTTTTCTGATGAGGATTTGCCAAAACCTTATTCCTTCCATAACAATGCATTGTACATCGTGGTAAGGACCATGGGAATGACTGTCCCGCATGTATTTGTTGATGGAGGCAGCAGCCACAATATTTGCCCAGAAATGACAGTGAAGGCCTTGGGATTAAAAGAAGAAGAATATATGCCTGGTCCTATTACAATCTATGGCTTCGACAATCACGGGCAGACTGCAAAGGGCAAGATCTTTCTGGAAATCTTCATTAACTATTCAGTACATACAGTTTTGTTTCATGTCGTCAATGTGCCGCCCACTTACAATCTTCTGTTGGGACGAACATGGATCCACAATGCCAATGTCGTTCTGTCAACCCTCCACCAGTGCATAAAATGGTCCAAGGGAGGAATGATTACCACCATTCTGGGCGAAGATCCTGAAGAAAGGCTGCCACAACCTATGATTCCCCGTCCAACATTCACAACTAATATTCCAAGCATCCGAGAGGCCGATGAAATCAATCTCAGCGAGAGCTTAGAGATGCTGAAGCTGAAAGATGTCCAATAAGAAGAGAATATGGCAGCAGTAGTCCAATGGCAAGGACCCTGCTTCTTCAAGTTGGTGTGAACACCTCAAATTTTTCAAAGTTTTATAAAAATGTCCTTTTTGCCCCTGGCCCCATTTTCTGAGAAAATCAAAGCAAATTTCAAAACTAAATTTCAGTTATTCTTCAGATTTTCTGGATTAAATCCCATGTTGATATATCCAATCCGATTTTGGATCCGGATCTAGTAATCTGAGCCTCGTTATCCAAATTTTCAAATTAAAATTTCAAAATACCAAAAATAATTTCTGAAAAGCTCAGATAGTCCATCTGGTATCCTGTTGTATCCACAACTCTGTATTTCTCGATTCAAGGTTTTTAAACCTCGAATATTTCCTCAAAATTCAGATATAAACTCGCTTTCTGAAGATTTTTTTTTTAGAGAAGTAGCTTTGAATTATCAAGAAAACCCTCCTTTGTAAATATTTTACAAAAATACAAAAAAATTAGTCTTAAAACTTTATTTTCTCGTAAATCTTAGGACTTTACTCTAAAAATACAAAAATATGGAAAAATAACACAAAAACCCAAAAAAAAAAATGGAAAAACTGTGAGAAAAACAAATGGTTTAAAGCTTTTTAAAGTTAATTTTGCTAAAAACCTCATTTTAAACCATTTTATGAAAAGTTTTCTTTTGAGGGAGCCCTCTTTTTTAAATTTGGGGAAAATTGTAATGGCCCCTTTTCCGTTCGCAGGCTCCATCTCTCTCTCTCCCTCTTCATCCTCCATCGTTGATCCCCAATAGATTTCTCCTGAACCTTCTTCCCTCCCTTTAAAAGAATCATGCAGGGCTCTCTCTTCCTCATCCGTCTCCAACCCAGCACATTTCACACATCTTCTCCCCCTTTCTCTCAATCTCCTCCCTTTAGTGCCTCTCCTCAAGAACGGTAGAAGAAGCCTCGACTCTCTCCTTCAGAAACTCTGCAAAATCACAAAATCTGAAAGAAGTCGATCACCTCTGTAGTAACAGAACTCCAACATATCCATTGCATACAGGAAGCTTCACTCATTCCACAAATAGGAGCCCCAGCAAATTGAAAATCACCCGAGAAGCCAACCTGTGGGAGGCCATCTCATTTCAGCTAAATTGGTAAGACACTTTCCCCCCCATCCTTCTTCTTCTTAAGAATCAGACCCATTGCTTAAGATTGCTACTCGATCGATTCTCTTTATTATTTCTCTGAAAATCTGTTTATCCACGTTTTCATTCCTTTTGTTACATTTTTTTTATATATTTCGCTCCTTTATCTAAGTCTGGTTCATGTTGCAATCACCAATATCGACGGATTGATATCGGCTCTGCAAGCTCACTAGTTTCAGGCCTATATCTAATTGTATTAAAATCATCCACTGAATCCCTCTGATCGACCATCTCCCATCTATCGATCCCTCTTCTTCCTCTTGCAATTTTCTTTTGATTTTTTTTTCCTTTCTTTTTAGCAATATATGCAATGTCGGACTGCTTATAGCAGTACCGATTTGCAATTTGCAAGAGTAATTCGACCCTCCCCTGGGTTACATTTTTTTTGCTTTGTTGTTGGTTTACATCTTTTTTTCTTGTTTTTTTTTTTAGGGTGTGGAAGGCTATGATTTTTTGTTCCTTAGAACTGATTTTTGAATGATGGTTCTCAAATTTGAGGCATTTTGAGATTCGTGGTTATCAGAAGTTCAAAGCTTGCTCCTAGTAGATATTGCTTCTTTTCAGATACATGCGTGTGGAAGGATATGATTTTTATTGCTTAGAGCAGATTTTGGGGATGATGGTTATCAAAATTGGGGCATTTTGTGATTCATAATAATCGAAACTTACTCTGTGGTTGTTTTTGCTCATCATTCTTGCTGATTATGAATCTGAAAGAGGAAAATCTTCTTTAAAACAAGCTAGGATCTAAAATTGAAATAAAATATTCAACTATGTCAGGTGCGTGTGAGCTTGGAGCGTAACTATGGTATAATCAGAGTTAGGTTCTGCAGATCCTGTCCTGTCCAACTAATGTTTTTTTTTTAGTGTTCACTTGAGTGGCAGGGACGTTGCTGCTAAACTGTTGGAACTCTGAAATTTCCTCCTACTATAAGGGATATTTTGACTACAGAAAAAGGAGCCTTCAAGTAAGATGTGAAAGCACAAGTAGGTTGTGAAAGACCTTCTGAAAAGTCTCCTGGTTCACCAGGGAAAGCTTCTGTCTAACCTTGTTTTCTGCTAGTTTTGTGTGCCTGCTTTGATTTCTGGTGCTTGTAAGCATATATCACAGGTACAACCCTCTTTTGTTTTATCATATATATGTCAGTAGCATATGACATACTCATTAGTTAATTTTGAATGGGTATGTATGTGTGCCCTGCAAAATCCTCAGGATATCTTTTATCGCAACAATTAATCGATGAAACCACTGTGCTAAGCGTTAAATTCATTAAAGTTATGAAGTTGTGATGAATTCATAACAAAATAACTTGGAAGTCACCATTCATCACATCCTACAGTGACCCCTTTGAAAGATTTTGCTGTCAAAAGATGACCTATCCCTGCTTTGTTGAAAACCTTTCTTGTAATATCCTTATTTCTTTGCTACATCAGATTTTGACATGGCATCTATGCCCATTTAGTATTTGTCACGTTCCCCTGTCATTACCTTCAAAAGGTGCGGGTGCAGAAAATGTTAAGGATACTGTGCTGAACCCACATAATAATGCATCTCCTCCAGCAGAAACACCATCCCTAGCGGTTCCTAGTGCAGCTTACCATGAATACCTAGAGCCTTGTGGTAATTCTGTTGATCTAATCAGGAACTGTCCTATCAACCGATGTAGATGTTGAGAATAACGGAGCAAATGATGGATTCCTTACAGGTTCAAGGGATGTGGGCACAAGTCACTTGGATAGCTCAATAAATGTCGATCTTGATTCTTATGCCACATAATACATGGCACCGTATGCTTTTGAGAAGTGGTAATTAGACATGGCTCATAACCAAACTATGAGACAGTCACGATGTTTGCAGAATGAGTGTATTTCTAGTCCAATGACCATTTCAAAAATAGTTAGCCATCAGAAGTATGTTGGCTTCAAGGATCAAACGGTTATTCCACAAAAAAATGGTCATAAGATCTGAATCAAGGAGCCAAAGGTGGGAGAGAGCTACAGTTATTTTTGCAGCATCCCTTGCATTATCAACATATCATGTTCACCCACACCATTTCACAGTTGCATTCGAGTGCCTACCTATTACACATTCCACCATATTTCACGCTATGTCCACCTCCAGCATGAATTTATTTCACTGCAACAACATTCACATAATCATTCACTCCCAGCTATTTCACCCTACCTGTCACCATACAAGTTGTCAGCAGCTATCAGCATCTCTACCACTGTATGTTTCCCCACCTATATTACCCCTTTTTCCCTGCTGCAATTCCTTGCTAACAACCCTCCACAGTATCACCTCCATTAACAACCAACCTCCAGCTCCTTCGCTACAATCTCCTGTACTCATTTTGCAGCAAATATCTATATCTTTCGTAACAGTCATCATTTGGTCATGTTTCCTCCACCATTTAACTCCCGCCATCACCCATTAGCTACTATATCCATTGTCTTCACATCAACAACGCCTTCACCTCATGACCTTCACTTAATCACTACCCACTCATTGCCACCTTCCATGTTGTTATTCTCCAACCCCCAACATATCATCACATTTAGATAGGTATGACTATGAGCACATTAACTCTTAAGATAGTATTTTTCAGTGTCCTTTATATAATCACATCCAGTCTTGTGCTAACTCAGTATTTTGCAGGAATACATGGAAATATTGCTTTTCTTTCTTAGTTTAGGGGTTGTTCGGTTCAATTGAATGTTGTAATGGCTAAACATTAAATGAGAATATTTACCTTTCAAGCATTAGATTAGAATACATGAGCATGTATATATCTTAGAAACTACTTGTTTCATCTCATTTTTACCTTTTATTCCAAAATCTCACAATGGTGAAACACGAATGGCACGTGCACCATTTTTCAAAAGGTAATTAATCCTAAGTTGACGATTTACATTATTGGTCATAGTCAGGATGTAAACAAAACTTAGGATTTTTATCTTTTATAAAATAACATTGGATCCACACTGGAACCTTTTCAAAATTCATCATATTTTCTTTAAATATTTTTCTCTTTTATCAAAGTTTAGTTTAAAATTAATTCAATATATATATCAATGGCCATAGTAGGATGTATATTTAGAATTAATTTTATTTTAAACTCTATAAAAGCACCAAAATATGTTTTATTCTTCACCTGAAATTAAATATAGATTATTTTATAATACATTCAATGACCATAGTCAAGGATGTATTATATTTTCAATCTTATTTTACATTCATTTACAGAATGAAATATGATTTTCAAAATCTAATTTTAAATTCTTTAATTCATTTCATCATTTAGGATAGAATTACATCATGTTTTCAGAAATTCTTTTTTCCAAAATCCAAGTGATTTCCTTCAAATATCTTCTTCACTTCTCAAATCAATTTTCAACTCTTATAAGTCCAAATACTATCTTCAGATTCTAATTTTAAAATTCAAAGTCCAATTTGACTTTGAGATTTCAAATTCAATTTTATATTCAAAATTCCATTTTCAAATTCAATTTCAAAGTTCAATTTAACTTTGAGATCTCTGATTCATCTTCTGATTCCAAATTCAAACTTCAAATTCAAAATCCAATTTGACTTTGAAATTCATTTGTATTTTCAAGATTCAATTTCTAAATTTCAAATCAAATTTCAAAGTTCAATTCAACTTTGGAATTCTAAATTCATTTTCAAGATTCAAATTCGAATTCAAATTAACATCTCAAATTTCAAAGCTCAATTTTGAAATTCCTGATTCATCTTCTAAATTTAAACTTCAAAAAAATCCAATTCTAGATCTAGAATCCAGTTCTACTTTGGATCTCAGACTTCTGATCCAAAATCCATTCTAGGATCCAGAATCCAATTTCATCTTGGATCTCAGACTTCAGATCCCAAATCTATTTTTAGGATCCAGAATCTAACTCCATCTTGGATCTTAGACTTCAGATCCAAAACCCCTTTTAGCATCCATAATCCAATTCCATCTTGGATCTCAGATTTCAGATCCAAAATCCATTTTAGGATTTAGGATCCAAATTTCATCATTGGATCTCAAATTTCAGACCCAATTCTCATTTAGGATTCCAAATCCAGAATTCAGTTTCATCTTGGATCTCAATTCTATTTAGGATCCAAAATTTTGGATTCAAATTCCATCTTGAATTCTAGATTTCAAATCAAATTCTATTCCCAAATCCAACTTTCAAATCCAATTCCATTTTCATTCCAGATTTCAAAAATCCAAGTTTATCTTGATTCCCAGAGTTCCAAAAACCAATTCCATCTCTCAATTCCATTTGGATTTCTCAAAGTCCAAATTTCATCCTGATTTCAAACCTTAAATCTAGAAATCAATTCCACTCCGAATCCGAGTTTAAAATTCAAATTCAAAGTCCATTACTGACTTTAAAGCTTCATTTCTTTTCTCTCTCATCTTCTAATCATTCTTTTCAAATTCAAAGATTTATTTTCCCGACTCTGATCATTTCAAAGACTTAGAACTTCAAAATATCCTTCCTAATCTATCTCAAGTTCTAAGTTAGATTCAACCATTCAGAAATAATTTCTTCACTCCATTATCAAGTTCATCTCAGAAACACTTGGAGATTTCTAAATCATTCTTTCAAAAAAGCATACATCCTTGCATTGCACAAGTATGATTCTTTTTGCATTTTGACTTAGAATGAATTCTTAGATAATCTTTTAGCAAAGCAAAGAGGCATGAATTCGACCCTTGGTTTGATTACCCCTGGTAAAGGCGTCAGGAACGATCGAACCTCGTACCGACGAGCGAATCCCGTCTCCCAATTTTTTCGCAAATATTTCAAAACGGAGGTGAGTTATTTTCTTAAATATTTTTCAAAATTAAGGTCAAGTGAGACCCCGCAAAAGAGTTTCTCTTCTCTTTTCTTTTCTTTTCTTTTCTTTTCTTTTCTCTTCTCTCTTCTTTTCTGTCTTTTCATTTCTCCCCTCAAAAGGGAGAAACAGAGGTCAGAAAGGAAAAGAGAAGGAAGAGAGAGAAAATACAAAAGAGGAAAAATTTTGCGATGATCACAGGTTTGGCGACCGAGATGGGACTCGTCTTCGTCCGGTCAAATTTATGCCTTTCTCTTTTGCTTTGATATTATCTAAGTCTTTATTCCACAAATGTCAGCTTCATTTTCATGCAAACCTTAGGAGCCTAGACTCTGTCCTAAGGTGACATCATTGCATATAGGATTTAAGTATGGTTTGGTAGGACCATATTGATAAAATTATTCCATGCTCACATTAGACTTAGGTCTGAAATACAACTCTCCTCAATTCTAGGGATTGAATGCAAACAATGTATGCAAGAGTATGTTTCTCTTCATATTTTAGGACTTGCATTAGAGACATCTGATTTTATTGCATGTTGAACATGTTTTTGAAAAACTCCCTACCTATATTGTCCCGGTGTTCACGTTGCTGGGCTGTCTCACTGAACCATAGTTCGAGAGAGAGCCTCACAACTGGAGCACTTATTTGGGTTTGTGCCCCCTACCACGTACCTAAGGGTCATAGTCCGAGGTATATCAGTAGGTGCTCACGGATGTTGGGAAGCCATTACCTTAGAACCGAAGAAATGTTTCTATGCAACGTACTTCGAGCTTCGGCTTGAGTATATCGGCGTATCTTGATTGGAATCAGATGATCTAAACCTTAGAGTTAGGATTAAGGTCCTATCAGCCATTTCAAAATATTGTATTTAGAGTCAGCTTTAGGGAGTGTTGTTTGTACATCCTTGTTTGCATATCTGTGATTGTATGATATTTTATATTTCTTGTATTTTCCAAAACCCTGGGTATATATTATTCAAAATTTTCTCGTTGTTTTCAAAACCCAGGTGTATTTTCCTTTTCTTCTTCCGGTTTCTTTAAATTCTTTAATCCTGCCTACAAATTCTTAAAATCTTAAATCTTTGCCATCTACTTTCGAGATTCTTTTATTCTCTGATATATTCTTTACCTTCTTTTGCAATAAAATATCTTTTGTCAGGATATGTCCTTTTCAAAATTAATATTTGTTTATATTTTAATTGTTTATCCTTTTCAGAAAAACAATACGGTTGTCGCAAATTTTGGTGACAACCCGATCCCTCGTAATGGGATATTTTGTTGTCAGATTGTGATTTCTTCCTTTATTAAAACTTCTTCCTAGACCTTTTCTAAAAAGACCCCATTTTGCTCACCAGGAGAAAGCATTGGCATTGTCAGTTGATCCATGCAAAGATCAAAGATTGCACTGCTCTAACATCCCGGTTACAAGCAGAGAGTAAGGAATGGATTCCCAAAAGTTTGTCAAAGAGGGAGTTCAAGACAACAAAAGTGAGATTGATCCTGCTATATATCGGTTATTCAAAAAGATGATGGTTGAGATATTATCCGAGCAAGCTTAATCCAGTTGCGGAAAAGCTCCCACCGAAGGAGAGGCATCTGTCACCTTCCCCATGAATGAACACAGCAATATCAGTGCAGGAAACTCTAAAGCCAGCAAGGGCAACAACCAAGGCAACCAGGGCAGCAACTTGGGAGAGTATAAAGGCCAGATTGGGAAATGTTGTGAAAACCATGATAGACCTCTTCAATACAGTCCTCAGCAAAAGGGCAAGAAGCAAGAAGGACCAAAGCGCAAGGATTGGAGCAAGGGTCGAGATTTCACTCCTTTAGATAAGCCGCTCGACAAAGTCCTCGAATACATGCTGTCCAACGGATTAGTCAGGCTCCCGAAGGCTGCCGGCCCTTCCACAATCATGTGAAAATATATAGATTAATTCTGCAGGTTCCATAGGGCAACAAGGCATGACACTGAGCATTGCTTTATCTTCAAGAATATAGTTCAAGACTGCCTTGATAAGAATCTCTTTGTCAAAAACGAAGAAGAAAAGCATCCAGATCTCCTAACCATGCAAGCCCAGTCCAGCTCTCAGACAAGGGTCAGCGCTCAGCGAAAGTCAAGAAAGCCAATGAAAACAAAGCGTGATGGTTGGGGTTATGATCGCGAGCTTACCCCTCTAGGTCAGCCAATTGAAGAAGTTCTACAATACCTGCTTACGAAAGACATGATCAAACTCCCAAGGAAGGATGATCCCTCTGTCACCAAGGGGAAATGGAAAGATTGCTTCTGCAAGTTTCATCAAGCAAGGGGGCATAATACGGAACGTTGTTTCCTCCTCAAAAATATTATGCAGGACTACATTGACAAAGAACTTTTGGTACCAGAGGGAGGAGAGGAGCAGCCTGCAGTATCACCCGAACCATTTCCAGACCACTCAGAGAATTGAGAATGCCAAAAGTTTTTCGCTTTCATCCCCTTTTATCAGTCACTTTATAGGGGCAAGTCAGCCTAGTTTTTTATGACTTTTTGGTTAAAATACTTGTAAATATTCAGTTTTGTTATCTACCTTTGCTTATCAATGAAATGTCAATTTTCTTTATATCTTTGATATTCAATACTTTCTTCTTTTGCCATACTGGGGCACTAAATTTCTGTTTTTTTTTTAAATGAGGGACAATCCTGACATCATTCGTGAGAGAAATGATGTTACCTATGAGGGTATTTCAAAAATCATGAAATTTTAGTTTCTGCGAGGTCTTCGTTATGATAACAAAAAAGGTTCAAATATTTTAATCAAACCTTTGTCAAAAATCAACCCTTGTGTTGATCATATTTTCCAAAAATTGGTTTCCAACCATTGCATTCAAAAATCAACCCTCGTGTTGATCTTATTAGGTTTTCAAACCATTACCTTCAAAAAATTGACCCTCATGATGATCTCTCATGATTGATTACTTTTTCAAAGATTAGCTCTCACGCTGATCATTCTTCTCACGGTTAATCCTCTTTCCAAAAATGATTTTTCTCATATTCTTTAAAGATCCCACATGCAGGCAAGATCAAACAAACTCCTTTTCTCAACTTTTATCAAAATTTTCATTTATCAAATCCTCTTTCAGTATTATCAGTTTTTATCAAATTTTATTAAATTTTATTCATTCATTTTTATTAATTCTTCTTGTCAATTCTTATTTCAAAAATTTCCCCTTTTAGGTTAAGGGCTAAACCTGATGCTTCTTTCCCATGAGGTATTTCTTTTTTCTTCTTTTCTTTTTCCCCTTCAGGTTAAGGGATGAACCTGAAACCTCGTCCTATGAGGTCCTTCTCGCTTCAGGATAAGGGATATTCGTAAATGTCTTTCTTCCTCTTTTAAAGCTTCATTAATCTCTGCCAAGTCTTTTTCTTTATCCAATTTTATCAATTTTATTTTCTTTATCAAATTTTATTTCTTTTTTTTTATTCTTTCGATTCTTTATCAAACCTTTTATCAATTTTTGCCAAAATTTCATTCCCTCCCCATTCAGGATAACGGATAATTCTGAAAACACTCATAGGAGCAACAATGCTACCTGTGCGAATTCTGTTACAAAGATAATTTCCATAAAATTTCCTTGATTCTTCTCTTTTGTCAAATCTTTCATCAATTTCTATCTTTTCTCGTCAGTTCTTTTCAAATTTTATTTTCTCTCACATGCAAATAATTCAGTCATCGAACTGGTCATTCTCAATCCTAGATCCGGTCCTCGCACTGACAAATCTTCAAAATTCAATATTCTGATTAAAACTTTCTGTCAAAAACCCGAGTTTTCGATTCGGGCTTCCCTTTTGGGATCCATTGCTCGTATTGAAATCAATCATTACTTCAGAAATTCGAGTTTTCAAACTCGGGTCTCTCTTTTATTTTGAAGATCCGAGTTCCGGCTCGGGTTTTTCCCTCTATTATTTCGTTTGAAGTTTCGAGTTCCGACTAGGACTTCCTTTTGGATCCAATGCTCACGTTGGAACCAATCCTTGCGTCGAAATTTCAAAATTTTCAATACAAATTTCTCTTTTATCTTTTGTTTTGAAGATCCGAGTTCTCACTCGGGTTTTCCCCTCTATTCTTTCGTTTGAAGTTTCGAGTTCTGACTAGGACTTCCTTTTGGATTCAATGCTCACGTTGGGACCAATCGTAGCGTCGAGGATTCGAGTTTTCCAACTCAAAATTTCTTTCTTATCTTTTATCCTGAACATTTGGGTTCCGACTCGGGTTCTCCCCTTTATATATTCCATCTTCCTTTTTAAAATATTCGAGTTCCAACTTGGACTCTTTTTTTTTTCAAAAACCCTAATTTCCAGGTGAGACCTTCTTCTAAAATCTAGCCTTCCGGCTAATCCATTCCAAATTTTAAGATTCAGGTTTATTCTCTTTAAAAATCTTTCTCTCCCCTTCAGGTTAAGGGATAAACCTGATGCCTCCTGCTAACGAGGTATTTCTTTCTTTCCTTCTCCGTTCAAGATAAGGGGATAAATCCTAAAAGTGGTCCACATATGGTTAAAATGTGATGGTCCATTGAATTCAGGATCTTCACCAAGAATCTTTGCTTACTAAATTCCTTTTTGAAAACCAAAGCTCATCTTTACAACCCAGTCCTCGCACTAGGTTATTTCTCAAACTCTTCAATCATATATTGAGCTCATTTCCAAAATCCGGTCCTGGCACCGGTAACTTCCTAAATTCAGCCTTCTGATCAAAGTCTTCCCTTCTACAAAATTCAGGTTCTTACTTTAAAATTCCCAAAATTTTGATGTATTTCAAAAGATCTAACACTCGTTGGTCATGTATTTCCAAAAGACCCAACACTCGTTGGTCATATATTTTAAAAGATCCAGCATCTCGCTGGTCATGTATTTCCAAAAGATCCAACAGTCGTTGGTCATGTATTTCCAAAAGATCCAACACTCGTTGGTCATGTATTTTCAAAAGATCCAGCTCTTGCTAGTCATGTATTCCCAAAAGATCCAGCTTTTACTGGTCATGTATTTCCAAAAGATCCATCTTTTGTTGGTCATGTATTGCCAAAAGATCCAGCTTTTGCTGGTCATGTATTTCCAAACGATTCAGCTTTTGGCTGGTCATGTATTTCCAAAAGATCCAGCTTTTTGCTGGTCATGTACTTCAAAAGATCCAACACTCATTGGTCATGTATTTCCAAAAGATCCAACGCTCGTTGGTCATGTATTTCTAAAAAGATCCAGCTCCCGCTGGTCATGTATTCCGAAAAGACCCAGCTCACGATGGTCGAGTTCCCAAATCAATATGTTCCACAAATCACACCTTCATGATTCAATTTCTCAATTCTATCAAGTTCCCCAACCTTCGGGTTGCAATATTCTCAAAATTTTATCACTTTCTCAACCCTCGGGTTGTGATCACTCAAATTCAATCATTCTCAAACCTTCAAAAACCTAGGGGGTCGAACAATTTTCCACCACTCTTGATAATCAGAGGACACTCGAGGACCAGGAAAAATAGTGAGAGTAACAAAAGAATCTCAGCCATGTCTGACAGAATGATATGCTCCGGACCACTGATCTGAGGTGAGATCGAACTCTGGCAAGATCCCTGATAATTGGCGAATCTCTATGCGCTTTTGTCTCTGAGAGAACTGCCTGACACAATGCTCTGGATGGTAGTATGCACAGAAGAATGGGCCAAGTAGTCTGAATCGCTTTCCATATGCATAAGTATATCTGAGAGGGGATTCCTGACGATCAAAATAATCCCACACGACTTCTTCCTCCTGAAGGTTGTCGATCAAGAACCGGTATCGTGCAACTAGAAAGAGCTTTTCACTATTGTATCTGAATGAGCTGGCTCGGGCTGGCACATGCCGGAGGAACCAAGATTGTAATGCGTAGGTGCACCCTTCGACTAGAATTGATTCTCTGAGCGTGAAACAGGTTAACCCTCGCTACACAAAGGCGAGTGCGGCCATGGCTATGGAGAGGCGGCTGTCGACTTCCCCACCTTCACAGAAGTTGAACTATCTTGATATCTATGTAATTCCGTCCATCGGAAAAGAGAGCTAATCCCACAGTGCATAAGACCATCGCATGTTAGATTCTTTCTCGAGTCGTTCGAGATAAGGAACTGAATTCCACAAATGTCCCATACTGTCTGTAGATTTCGAGCAGGCTCACATATTTGTTTCCATCCTTCTCGATCAATGGCCAAGACTTGTATCCTGTCATGCGAGCTAAAGCATCTCGGGGGTCCAGACCCTTGACATTAATCAAAAACTGCTTCTCCAATGGATCTCCAAGTTGACCAACTAGTTCAGGTAATCCCATAATCTCTGAGAATTCGTCCATCAATAAAGTCATTTCCCCCCATGGGAACCAGAAGGTACTGGTGCTCGGATTCCACCGTTCTGCCAGTGCGTGGATCAGATTGTCGTTAACTGTCTGCTTTCCCACTGTGGATGCCAGTTCCAATCCACACTCGTCCAAATGGTCCAGAAACATACGAGAGAAGTTCTTGAACCATGAATAGTATCACCGGGGAATGAAGGATCCAGTGCTGAGAGTTCGATGTTCTAGAAGACCTTGTCGCACATCACAGAAGATGTGACCCTCAGGAAATACTGAATTGAGTTGACTGGATGCCATCAGAATAGACTGGAAAACATGGAAAATTTGGAATAAGACTCAGGAAAATACAGGAATTTTGAAAAATTACAGGCAGGATGAAAATAAAGCTGGAAATTCGAGATCCAGAAGAACGAAAGGATTAAAAATCACCTGGAGTTTTGAAGGAAATAGAGGAATTTTCTAAAAATCATCCAGGGTTTGAATAAAACAAGATTTTTTAGATAGTATATGGAAATGGATGGAAAAATTGGAGAATTTTGAAAATTGTCTAGTATTTTAGAAAACTTATGGAAAATGTAATAAAATGGAATAAAAGAAACTAACATTCAATCACCTCCTGTACAAACAAGTATGCACATACAGCATTCCCTAAAAGCTGACTCTAGATGCACAAGTTTTGAAATAGTTGTAGGACCTTAATCCTAACTCTAAGGTTCAGATCATCTGTGTCCAATCATGCTATGCCTATATACTCAAGCCAAGGCTCGATGTACGTGGCATAAAATCAATTTCTCTGGTTCTAGGTTCAAGTTTTCCAACATCCTTGAGCACCTGCCGATATACGTTAGACTATGGCCCTTGGTACGTGGCAGGGGGGTGTTAACCCAAATAGGTGACCCAGTTGTGAGGCTTTGTCCCGAACTATGGTTCTGGAAGAGAGCCCAGCAACGTGAAGACCGGGTAGATATAGGTGGGGTGGTTTTTGAAAACATGAGCACATGCAAGCAAATCAGAAGGCTCTAAAACCTAAAGAGATAGAGATTTTAAAAATTTTGAAGAAGCAAACATTGTTTTCATACAATTCCTAGATTGAGGAGGGTTGTATTAGACCTAAGTCTATTTGAGCAAGAAAAATTCTATCTCAATATGGTCCTACCAAACCATACTTAGTCTATATGCAATTCATGCGAGCTGGGTTCAAGTCTAGGCTCCTAGGTTCACATGATATCATGAAATAAAAGTTGACATTCCATGGAACACGATTTTGACAATTTGAACTAAGTTAAGCACACAATTGATCAGGCGAAGACAGGTCCCATCACGGTCGCCAAACCTATTATCATCGCAAAATTTTTACTTTTGCAAGTAAAATTGACCTTTGAAAAAGATTTTGAAAATAACTCACCTCCATTTTAAAATGCGGGATAATTCCGAAGAATGGGACTCGCCTGTTGGTACAAGGTTCAACCGTTCCTGGCGCCTTTACCAGGGGTAATTGAACCAAGGATCAACTATGTGTTTAACTTTGCTCAACTTGTCTAAATCATGTTCTATTTTCTAAATGCGCAAAGAATCAGGCATGTGCTATGAATTTCTGAAAATGCATATTTGAAAACATGATGTTTGCTTTGAATATTAGAAAATATTTGGAGATTCTTGGAAAAGATAACACTTGGAAAATCATGAACTTAGTGAGAGAATATTTCTGAGGAAAGTGAAAATCGATTTCTGAGAATTCAAGTGTTTTATGAAAATCGATTCTAAGAAATTTGGAAAAGCTTGATTTCTCTGAATTTAAACATTGAAATATAACTTGAAAATCAGAATTTTGAACTTGGGAAATGCTTGAAATATCATTGGAAAATCAATGTTTTGAGAAAATCGATTTCTGATAAGACTTAGAAAATTTTGAGAAAATTGATTTCTCTGAATTGGAATTTGGATTTGCAAATGAATGAAATGAATGAATATAGATTTGAAGGTGATCATGCATATAATTTAGGGTTAATTAACATTAAAATATGCATGATTTTATAAAATAATGTTTCAAAAACCCAATTTTATGTTAGTTTTTGAGTAAATGTGCTAAAATGATTTAAAAATAGAAAATGCATGAAAAATAGTTTTATTTTACATTTTTATGCCTATTTTAGTTTTTGTTATAGTCATAGTAGTTTGGTTTTAGTTTTTATTAAAAATAAAAATAAAAAAATAAAAAATTGAGAAAAATGGAGAAAAATAGTTTTATATTCATTTTAAGTGTTTGTTTTTTAGAAAAGAAAGAAAAAAATTAAATATAAATATAAATAGTTAGAATAGTTTTTGAGTTTCTTAATAAATAAGTTTTGTTTTTAACTTTTGAAAACTTTATAATAAACTGGTTTACATAGTTTTTGATTTTTGAAAACTGAAAAAATAAATACAAACCGGTTTAACCGGTTTGCATTTCAAAATAAAAACGGTTACAAACCGGTGAACCGGTTTGAATTGTTTTAAAAACCCAAAAACGAAAAAATTTGATTCGTCTCCCCCTTCCTGAGCCACAGCCCTCTCTTCTTCTCCTTCCTCTCCACTTCTCCTGATCTCTTCTTCCCCTTCTCCCTCTTTCTCTCTTCTTCCCTGTTTTTCGGTGGAGAGATTTCTAGCAACGACGGCGGCGTACGGGAGGAGGCTGGCCAATTCTTTCCTAACCCCTCTAAGGTTCACGGATAGCACAGGACTGGAGCAGAAGTGATTACGTGACATGAAGTACGAAGAGTAGAGCTTCTTTTTACTTTTCAGTTTAGAATTAGGAATTTAATTGGGTTTGTAAATATTGCACTTTACGCCCTCTGCGAAGGGTATTCATTTGTTGTAATAGTTAGTTGTTTTTACTTCTCTCGTACATTTTACATTTCAATAATTCGGCAATAAAGATTAGTTTAGAATTGTGTGATTGAATACGAAATATTCCCGTTCCCTGAGTTTGACCCGGTCTCATCCACTAGTGAGAACCGGTTTTTATTATTTGATGTCTGGTTTTCACATGTTTTTCATATAAAAATCTTTTCAAAATTACAACGATTTAAAAGAAGACATCAAATTTTTGGCGTCGTTGCCGGGGAACGGCGTAATATTAGTATTCACTTTATTGCCTAGTGTTTGTGTTGCATTTAGGCTTAGAACACGTATGTGCATATCTTAGAGACGAGCTTACTTTTCTACACAGCCCACCTACTAGGATCCCCTTAGAGGTGACTGTGTACGATTGGTACCGTACACATAGATTTCATATTTCTTTTGCATAATCTCTGTTATGTGTAACTGCATGGTTTTTCGTTGTTTTAGTTTACTCGCTGTGTGGTTTGTGTGGTTTGGCCGCTAGCGCGTTAGTTAGGTAGAAAACCCAAAATTAGGACGGGTGCTACATGGGTCTACTTCAAGGTGTATGCATAGGCAACGATCACTCGACCCGAGCTAATTGAGTCCAGAGTTTCTTGTTAGGAGAACTCCTCATCCTATCACCATGGCCGAAAATCGGTCGTTGTTCCGTACCCTTAAGGAGTACTTCATGCCCACCATATACACTGCCACCTCCTGCATCACGAGACCTGATATAGGAGCCAATCAATTTGAAATAAAGGCCAGTATCATTCAAATGCTACCATCCTTTCATGGCCTTAGCAACGAAGACCCATATAGTCATATTGATGATTTTTTTGAAATCTGCTCGACAGTGTGGATCAACAACTTTGGAGATGACGCATTGAGGTTGACGTTGTTTCCGTTCTCTCTCAAAGATAAAGCTAAGCATTGGCTAAAGACTCTCGATACGGTTCAAATTACCACTTGGGAAGGAATGCAACGCGAATTCCTCAAAAAGTACTTCCCAATTGGTAAGACGAAGCAATTTCGTAAAGCCATAATCAGTTTCTCGCAGATTGAGGGAGAACAATTTCATGAGACTTGGGAGAGATTGAAAGATCTTCTCCGTAAGTGTCCCCATCACCAGGTGCCTCGTTGGCAGTTGGTGCAGTATTTCTATGACGGGCTTACAGAAAAGTACCGTCAAATGGTTGATTCGTCTTGTGGGGGTACTTTTATGCTCAAGATTGAGGACGAGGCATGGTCTCTATTCGAGACTTTGAGTGAAAACACGATGCATCATGCTTTGTCTTCACGGCTCGATAGGACTACACCTGTGTCTAGTGGTCCTAGGAAAATAGGGATTTCCGAAGTTGGGTCCGAGTTAGAATTGCGTACCAAGGTTGACCAGTTGACTAGGAAGTTAGATCAATTCCTAGCCAATTTCTTGAGAAATCCAGTAGAAAGAGTGTGCGAGCTATGTGCTAGCCCTACACACTGTGTTGCGGATTGTCCGGCAGCGCCATTATATCCTGAATTCGTTCAGGAGCAGATAAATGTTGCCCAAGGTTTCGCTAAACCCATGCCTGATTCATTTACATCATCATATAACCCAGGTTGGCGAAACCAATTCATTTCCCCATCCCATCAGCCCTCCCAGACACAGTATAGACCCAGTAACCCTTCACAAGGTTACTCGCATCCCATTTTTTCACAGGTTCATCCCCCAGCCCAACATGCTTATACTCAACCCCATCCTCATGAGCATTCATTTAGTCAATCCTTCCAAGATAGGATATTACAAGTTTTGAGTTCTCATACGCAGTCAATAGCCAAGCTAGAGACTCAAATGAGACAGTTAGCCCAAACATTGAGTAGACAAAGTCAGGGAAACCTTCATAGTCAGTCTGTTGTCACATCCAAGGGAGAGGATTCTATGTCATTTGACTTGCATCCCACTGCTTCACATCATGAGCAAGTCAAATCTGATACATCCCTTCAGAGCGGGAAGGCATGTTATCCCATTCAGGAATCGACTCATGAGCCCCATATCATTTCTACTGACAAGTCGATCTCCATGATACCTCAACAGAAGGGGCCTGACCCACAACATGCATTATCATCATATCAAGCCCCATTTTTCTCAGCCTTTAGGATCACCAATTGTTTTTAGTAAGCAAGAGGTGCAGATGTAGAAGGTGCTTGTCCAAGTCAAGCCTGATCATATTCACCACTTGTCTGAAGTTGCATTCATTGATAGTCGGCCGGTCCTAGATTCTCATTTCTTGACCAGTCTCTCAGATGAGACTAATCTTCATCCTTTATGTCGAGAGAATCACGATACTACATTTAGAGGTAGACGGGATGGAAATACAATGCGTAGTGTCACAGATGACACTCTTTTCTACATAGAGCCCGGTTGAGCCTGACTTCATGTCCATTGATCTCATGGACGATGAAGGTTTTTCCAGGGATCCGTCTGGCTGGGGACGTGAAACTTAGCGCTTTATGGGAGGCAACCCATATACTGTACAGTATTACATTTGTTGTTAGGATTTGTAGATTTTATTTGGTTTTATTTTTCGTTTTCTATTTTTTTCTATGAGTTTCATGTTTTGTCATGTATACATTGCATTCATTACATTCATAGAACGTACATTTTTAATTCATGTCAGGTTATTCTACTCTTTTCCCTCATTTATTTCCTCTCATGTGCATTCACGTAGTTTCATATAAGCATGGGGGAGTGCCACTGGGACAGTGTCATTCAAGCATGGGGGAGGGTGTAGTTTGCACACCTTGATATTTTTGTTTACGTTCTTGCACATGTTTACACATCTCCCATGAAAAGTAGATTTTTAAAGAAAGAGTTTGAACTTATATGAATGTTATTTCAAATCTGATGTTTTTAGAGGATTTTTAAGCCCTACGAAAAAATTTTCTTACATAGATCTAAAAATTATGGTTGTTTATGTGGATTTCAAAGAAATGATGATAGATACATGTTAGAATTTATTTTGAATCATAAATATGAATATGCACAGTTTTATTTTTGAAAAACTAAGCAAATGAACAAAAGCATAAAAATGAGCTCAAAAGAGAAAAAAAGAAGCATGCGTTAGGTTGTTTGGATAATTCCATAATCCTTAGTAGATGGAACTTAGATGTAAGTTGAAACTTTTAATTCCATTTTCGAAAAGGAGAGTGGAAAACTTCGTGATCCTAAGTAACTGAGAACAGATACAAGTTGAAATGTTTGACTCTCACGTTATAAAGGTGAATGAAGGAAGTCACTTTTATGTCTTAGTTGATATCTTTTGGTATGTATTGAAAAAGTATAGAAGATATTGACATTGCACAAGGCATAAAAGCAGACCACATGCAAGCTATGAGAGAAGAATAAGTGCGCAAAAAGAAAAAGTGTGAAAAAAATGAAAAAATAGAGAAAAGAGCTGAAAAAGAAAGAAAAGTTCAGTGCTTAGAAGTGTGATTGAGAAAACCTGTGCAGAAAACATATGAGTGAGGATAAGTAAATAATAATATGTTTTTATTGGATTTTCTAAGAATAAAACATAAATAATTGTGATATTTAGAAAAGTGAAAGAAATTCTTTCTCTGTGGTGGTATATAAAAGAATCTAATTATGTTTTGATTTTTTTTTGTAACACGAAATATTTGTGAAAACAAAGTCTTTAATTACCTACTGATTATGAGGATGTGTAATATTATGCATACATGACAGAGATGTTTGTGGGTAGCATCATTGCAAACCCTCACGAGACCTTACTCGTCCACTGGAGTAACCCAGGGGTTGAAAGGGCTTGTTGCATGAGCTAAATGTAACCGTGATTCCTACGAAAGTGAGTTAGGTGATAGTTTGATTTCTTGCATTTTTCTAGTTTGCTCGAGGACTAGCAAAACATAAGCATGGGGGTATTTAATCATGCATATAATTCAGGGTTAATTAACATTAAAATATGCATGATTTTATAAAATAATGTTTCAAAAACCCAAATTTATGTTAGTTTTCGAGTAAATGTGCTAAAATGATTTAAAAATAGAAAATGCATGAAAAATAGTTTTATTTTACATTTTTATTCCTATTTTAGTTTTTGTTATAATCATAGTAGTTTGGTTTTAGTTTTTATTAAAAATAAAAATAAAAAATAAAAAATGGAGAAAAATAGTTTTATATTCATTTTAAGTGTTTGTTTTCTAGAAAAGAAAGAAAAAAATTAAATATAAATATAAATATAAATATAAATAGTTAGAATAGTTTTTGAGTTTCTTTATAAATAAGTTTTGTTTTTAACTTTTGAAAACTTTATAATAAACTGGTTTACATAGTTTTTGATTTTTGAAAACTGAAAAAATAAACACAAACCGGTTTAACCGGTTTGCATTTCAAAATAAAAACTGTTACAAACCGGTGAACCGGTTTGAATTGTTGTAAAAACCCAAAAATGAAAAAATTTGATTCGTCTCCCCCTTCCTGAGCCACAACCCTCTCTTCTTCTCCTTCCTCTCCACTTCTCCTGATCTCTTCTTCCCCTTCTCCCTCTCTTCTTCCCTGTTTTCCGGTGGAGAGATTTCCAGCAACGGCGGCGGCGTACGGGAGGAGGCCGGCCAATTCTTTCCTAACCCCTCTAAGGTTCACGGATAGCACAGGACTGGAGCAGAAGTGATTACGTGACACGAAGTACGAAGAGTAGAGCTTCTTTTTACTTTTCAGTTTAGAATTAGGAATTTAATTGGGTTTGTAAATATTGCACTTTACGCCCTCTGTGAAGGGTATTTATTTGTTGTAATAGTTAGTTGTTTTTACTTCTCTCGTACATTTTACATTTCAATAATTCGGCAATAAAGATTAGTTTAGAATTGTGTGCTTCAATACGAAATATTCTCGTTCTCTGAGTTCGACCCGGTCTCATCCACTAGTGAGAACCGGTTTTTATTATTTGATGTCTGGTTTTCACATGTTTTTCATATAAAAATCTTTTCAAAATTACAACGATTTAAAAAAAGACATCATAAGGTCTTGATTTTGAGGAATTGAGGAAATCCTTTTGTATTTTTGAGAAATGCAGTGCATTTTGAGGTTAGCCTAAGAGTGTAGGCTGAATGTGGCTAATACGAAGATTACAAATCTAGGTATCATTCGTATTCTGACTATGGCCATAAATACAAATTCCACAAGTTTGTCAACTACATAAGAGCTAGTGTACGTGTCATTCGTGTAGACCACAGTGAATTTGTAAAAAATATGCATGAATTGGCATACATAGCAGTTATATATCAAAGTTTAAAACTATATGCAATGCAAATCCTAATCTATGCAAGAATTGAAATTCTTATTCCAAGAATTTAAATACATAAAATTAAAGTCTCTAATGTCCTTGCAAAACTAGAAAACTTGTTAGTAAAGATATGTTGGAATTTCTAGGTTTATCCAGCAATATCCGGAAATTGCTGGATTTTGCTAGATATAAGCCTTTTTCCATGATTACCTGATATAAACTTAATGAAATATGAAATAAAATTGAATAAATAATAAATATGAGATTTTAAAATTCGAAATTGGGGTCAAAATGACCAAAATACCTCTGATAGCAAGACTATGGCCTTAACACCAGGGTTTTCAGAAAGATATTTTGTAAAATACAACTTTTGAAATTCAATTGAGGATAAATTAAACCAAATATGATATGACATGATTAAAAACATAAAAATTAGGATTTTAGAATTTAGAAATTGAGGTCAAATGACCAAATTACCCCTAATAGCAAGACTATGGCCTTGAAATCAGGGTTTTCTGAAATAGATTTTAGTAAAAACTTGGGATTTATGATTGAAATAAACATAAAATCAAACATGAAACATCCTAATATGATTCTAAATATGAACAAACCCTAAAATTGTAAGCTTATACACGAAAATCAAGAATTATCACAAATATCACGATTTTGGCAGTGTTTCTGGGTCTTTCAGGTACCCTGTTTTGTAATTTGATCCATTCAAGCATCAAATGAATTCCAAATTTGATAAAAATTGACGCATGCACTTATTATCACCCTAAAATCAGATTGGAATTGTAAAAATATATTTTTATAATTATTCCAACTCAAAAATTGCATTAAAACCCTAAAATAAGCTATTTTTATCCTTGGTCACACACCAGTTCCAGAGTTAGACCTGAATCATGAATCAATCTACCATGAAAATTTCTAAAATTTTACAAAAGTAAACTAGACAAAAAAACATAGATTTCGCAATTTACAGATCGAAAAAATCATCTCCAATGAGGGAGATATCATTTCGGCAATCTGGACTTAAATATGAAAAATCTAAAGTAGGTTAAAACAGGTACTTCCGATTGAAAATACAAAAAAAATAAGAAGAGTTCATAAAAAATTCTTGAAATTTCGGCAGTGAATAGTAGACATAAAAATAACGAAACTCATTTTTTATAGATCATGAATCGGATCTACGGTCTGAGATCTATGATCAACACATGTCAGATTAGGGTTTTGGTAAACCCTAACGAGTTTTAAATCTCAAATCTGATTCTCTGACAGAGGAAAAATAGTAAACAGAGGCCAACAATTACCAAAATTTCATAGTAAATAGTTCTCATTAACATAAAACCACTGTACTTTACGGATCTCAAATCAGATATCGGATGAGAAAAATAACACAACTACAAGTTACCTATGAATTTCAATATTGATTCTAAACGATTGAAAATCATGGTTTAATCTTTTATTTTTTTGATAGGGTTTTCGAATCCCAAAACATCCGAAATTTTTACAGTAGTTCAGTGACATACCCATGTATCACATATTAAAAAATCAGCAATTTACAGTAAGTAATTGAATACGAAATAACATACTCTTTACTGATCTAAGCTTAAAACACACAGAAATTTAATAAAACCTAATAAAACATGCATTAATCAATGAAAACAATAAAGAAAATACTTAAACAGTAAAATAAAATTAATCTCTATGCTGGGAAACGTGTAATAAACATGAATAAGTAAATAAATAAAACATAGGGAATCCATGGCTGAAATTTCTTTTACCATTGAAACCATGGATTTAATCAATTTAATCGGATAAATCTCATGTTTTATTGGTTAAGAATATAAAAAATAATGCAATAATCAATTCTAGTGGATTAGAATCATGGAAAACAGCATGAAATAGGGTTAGATCATCTTCTTGAATTGAACTTGAGGTTCTTGAGGTTGAATCCATGGTTAAATCCATGAAAGGGGAGTTTCCATGGTGAAATCTTTTGAAAAATCATAAAAAACTAATAAAAAATAAAAAATAATATTAAATAACTCACCTTGAGGCTGCAGCTGCAATGGAGGAAGATGGAGGTGCTGGAGAGGAGAGAGAAGCCATGAAAATTTGAGAGAGAAAGGAGCTCCCTTTGACCCCCTTTAGGTCCCCTATTTATAGATTTTGTTTTTTTTGGATTTGTTTAGGAAGAGTTTTGATTTTTGGACTCTTTTTAATTGTTTTTGATAAACCACATAGGGAGGACTCTAATTAATCCCTAATTAACACATAATTAAACCTAGAAAGTCCAAATGTGGCACCACCTAGTATGGACCCACATTTCATTTTTAAAACTTGAATTTAAAACTTTAAAAACCAATGGTTTAAAACTTAAATAAAATGAATTTTTAAAATTGATTTTGACTCACCTAGACATCTAACCTAGGTATGACATTGACTAATCCTAGTTTAACCCTGACTTTTACAAATGTGGCGCCACCTTGAGTGGGCCCCACTTGAATTTTCAAAAACGATTTTAAAGCTTGAAATTGAGAGAATTTTCAAAAATCTTCAAAAGTAAACTTGAAATTAAAAGTTTTGAAATTGCATAGATTTCTAACTGGGTCAGAACTCCTCTGGATATGGCACCAACTGAGTGGACCCCACATCAGAGTTTTGAAAATTTGAAATAAATACTGAAAATGGCTTTGAAAAGGGGTTAAAATCAATAGTTGAAATTCAAAGTTTTAAAAGTAGAGTCTCAAGCGAACTGGAACTTCGGGTTAGAGTCCTGGTTTTTTAGGACTTTGTGATTTTGGTTTTTAAAAGCCAAATGAAGGAGTTTTTGAAAAGATTTCATCGAAAATGGTGAAACAAGTCAGAAAATACAGTCAGGGTTAGACTCCTAACTCAATCAGAACTCTGAAATAGAGTCCTGAATTAACTGGACTCTACAAAATGACCTAATTTTTGAAAAACAAATAAAATAGAAGTAAAAACAGACTCTAGAATAGACTCTTGACTGAATAAAACTCTGGGACAGAGTCCTGATCGGACTGAAACTCTAGATTTTTTGGTATTTTCTGAAAAACAGTTGAAAGAACTTATGAAAATAGTGAAAACAATAACAAATATTAAAATAAAACAGAGTTCTGATTCAACTAAGACTCTGGGGACATAGTCCTAATTGAACTAGGACTCTCAGATTTTTGGATTTCCTGAGAAAACAAATGAGAGAATTTTGAAAAATAGTTAAAAATAGGATAAAATTGAAGTTTTGGTTCAGAGTCCTGACCTGATTAGGACTCTGAGAAAGAGTCCTGATTTGATCAGAACTCTAAGAGTTTTTGGTTTTCTAATAAGTAAATGATAAAATTTAAGCAAAGCTTTTGAAAACCAGTGAAAATGAAGTATGAAAACCAACTTTGGATAGAGTCCTGATTCGATCAGGACTCTGGGGTAGAGTCCTGATTTGATCAGGACTCTAGGATAAAACCTCAGAATTTTAAAAAATTTTGATAAAAGTGTAACAGTTTTGATAGATGGCAAGATTTTTGAAAGATTCTTTCAAAATTGAAATCAGGATCAGAGTCCTGATCCAACTAGGACTCTCTGAACAGAGTCCTGTTTTGACTAAAACTCTGAGTTTCTGACTCATTTTGAATGATTTTGAAAGATTTGATTAAAAATGGATAAAATAGCTGTAAAAGATTAGAGTTCTAATCCAATTAAAACTCTAAAGAAGAGTCCTGATCCGACTGGACTCTGGAAAAAGAGTCCTGATCCAACTAGGACTCTAAGATTTTGGCCAGAACAGAAGATTTTAAAAGGTTTTCTCCGAAAACAGGTAAAAAGGTAGTGAAAAGTAGAGTTTTGATCCGACTGGATTCTGAAAAAGAGTCCTGATCCAACTAGGACTCTAAAATTTTGGAGATTTTTGACAAGTAAAGGAATCCAGAAGCGACACCACCTAAATGGGTCTCATCTGAGAATTGAAATCAGTTGAAAATTGAGTTTAAAACGAATCCATATTGTTTTATGAGAAAAACACTTCAAAATATGAGGTCCTGGGGGTTGGCGAATGACATAATGTTGATTAAAACCCCAGGTTTTAAAATTGATTTTGAAAGAAAAGTTTAAAAAGCTCGAATCTGGATTTAATATTTTGAAAACAGGAGTTCTGGATCTCGAAAATGAGATGTAATGACATGCAATGCAATGAAATGATATGTTGAATGCATGCAATGATATGCAATGACACATGAAATGTAAGCACTGGATGAGGGTGAAAATTTGGGGTGTTTACAACGCTACAGCTCCTGTCAAAACACGTGTCATAGTAACGACAAGTCACTCGGAGTTGTACCATCAACCCTCACCAAGGTGAACCGTTTGTGAATGGGGCGAAGCAACTTTATCTTTCTTAGGCTCATTATTCAGTCATACCTCTTAACGAGGATTTTATGCCTCGTGGTCCCCATGGGGTATGCAAAACAAGGACTTAGCCTGCCCATCCACGTGCTCAGCCTCACGCGGCCAACAAGAGCACATCGCTCGTGAAAGCGATCACAACACCATATTATTTCTTTTCTGAATTAGGGTATAGTCACACATGAGTTCACTCACGACAGAAGGGCCTTTGCCCAGAGACTCCAACCGAGTCCAGATACAAATCATATTTATTCATACCCTATGGTGTGTAAGTTTAGCCTTTTCATTTCATGAAGTGCACCATGTGCACTCACCAATGCCTCAAGCAATGTACCAGTCGAGGTACGCACTACTCAGTACGAGTGTTAGGATGTGCTACGTGCAAAGTGTAATTAAATACCACATGCTTTTCTATCAATTGCACAAACATAAGGAACAGAGGCATTATACAATTTCATAACTGAGAGACAAGATAATTGTGCATGTGAGTGTACAGTTCGTAAATTCCAAGAGACATGCATAGCAGATTCATTGATTTCATCACTCAAGTAGTTGAAACTACATCATTAAGATTGGCACTTTACGTAACATGAGATCATTCTTGTAGGGAACACTCATGATTTGGCGTACTTATGTGTTGAGATTGAAATCTACGATATTCCCAACTTATGGGAATAACATTAGCATTTTCACGGTGTGGGTGCCGTGCCTGCGGACCCGATACAAAAATACTGAACAGTGCTCGTGACTTGTAACCAACGTAGATTCTATGTACGTGGGGTTTGCAATAGTGCTCATCCGCTTACACAGCTTGGTCAACCGAAAACGAAAACCAAGGTGCGAGTATTTTCCTTAAGAAGTGTGACACACTTTCATGTCAAGAGCGAATTCTGGAAATAACCCATCTAATGGGGATTACATTGGCTTTTCCACTGTGTCGGGTGCCGCGCTTGCGGACCGAAGACAAAGCATCGGACAATGTCCGTGACTCGATACCATGTAGGTTCCACACATGTGAGGTTAGCAACAGTGCTTGCCCTCACGCATAACTAGCCAACCTAACCTAACCCAAGGTAGGCATGTATATATATATATATAAGTACAAGACTCACTCTTATCGAAATATATATATATATATACATGTATACTTAAATACACATACACCCCTATATGTATATATATATATATATACATATATATATATATACATATTTATATATATACACATATATATATGATTACCTGAAACAGGTGCATCCCAAGGCATGTGCACGCATGCCAAACACCGTAACCGATTTGCGAAATGGTGAGGGGCAAGACAAAAACACGAGTCTGGACCAACTAAGGTTAGACTATGAGTAGGGTTTCGTGCTGGACATAAAAAAAAATCATCACTAGGGACAGCCGGCTAGAGGGATAACAAGGTTGAAGGGGGTTCCGGGGCAAAAGAGGTTGCGGGTCTGCTGCCAAAATTGGGTCCATACACGTATGCATGTCTGGTCATCCGGACCAGACTGCTAGGTCTGCCAAAAGGTCCTGGTCCGACCCACGGTTCGGACTGGACGACATAGGTAGTTCGGTTAAGTTCTGAAATGGGTTGTCAAAAGGCAATTATCGGTACCAATGGGTTTTGGACATGGGTCTAGTCCATGGGACCAGGCCTTGCTGTCAAGGCACACATGGGTCTGAACCTTTGGTTCAGACCTGAACTGAGGAGGTTCAGCCGCTGGGTGGCCCAGTGTGAACACCCCAAATTTTTAAAAAATTTTGTAAATATTCCTTTTTTGCCCCTACCCCTCATTTTCTAAGTAATTGAGTGAGTTCTAAATCTAAATTTCAGTTTATTTCTCAGATTTTACTGAAATTAAATTTATTTTATATATCTGACTTGATTTTGGATCCGAATCCAATATCAGAATCCAAATCTGAGCTTCGTTATCCAGTTTTTAAACCAAATTCTCAAAATTACCAAAATAACTTTTGAAAGGCTCAGACAGTCCATCTGGTATCCTGTTGGATCCACAGCTCTATATTTCTCAATTCGAGGTTAAAAACTCAAATATTTCTTCAAAACCCAGATCCAAACCCATTTTCTGAAGGATTTTCTAAAGAATAGCTTTAAAATTTTCGAAAAAAACCCTCTTTTATAAATATTTCTCAAAAATACAAAAAAATATATATAGTGTTAAATCTTTTGTTTTCCTATAGTTTCAGGGTTTTGTTTCAAAAATACAATATATATATATATATATATATATATATGGGAATATGAAGAAAAAAAGGGGAAAAATTCAGAGTAGAAAAGAAAATCGGTCCAGAGACCCCTTTTAGAAAAATTCCTTTCAAAAGAACCCTCTTTCTGAAAAAATGAAAAATTGCAACGGTCTCTCTCCCGCGCTCTCTCCCTCTAGAAGCCTCCATCGAGCCCTCTACCCTTCGATCGTTTGCCTCTCGCTCAACCCTTGATCTGCAACAAAACCCTTCTCGATTCTTCTTCCTTTCTCTATAAAGGAAAGCAAGGGAGAAGCGGGAAGGGCATCCACTTTCTTTTTACCTCCGCATCTTCTTCCCTTCTCTCAATCAATCGGTTCTCACTCTTTCCCCTCCTGCCTCTTCTCTGAAGTTTTTCCTTTGATCGATGGGAGGGCCTCCAATCCAGCAAAAACAGTAAAAAGAAGGAGGAGGTCGACCCCACCCTGTAGCAGCAGATAGAAGTCAGACCCTTTCCCTCTCGATTGAAGCCATTGCGGTAAGTACCCTTCTTCTTCTCTCGTTTCCTTTATTTTCCTGGTTTTTCCCCTTTTTTTTTACTTATTGAAGCACCCACGTAGTGTCGATTTGCTCGTGGCAAAATCGACCTACGGCTATGCAACATCAACAGAATAATCCATATTCTGACAACTCTTTTCTTCTTTTGTAATTTATATTTGAACTCTTTTCGATTTACTGTTGTTTATGTTTTTTTTTTTTTTCTTTTATGTAATTTGTTTAAAACCATCATCCCTTCATTTCTGCTAAAGCAATCCATCATCTGATCTTATTTACTTACCTGTCATGTTTTTTATTTGGCAACTAATCTAATATATTTGCCCCCCTTTTCATATCATGTATTCGCATCCATAAGCATCGACCCCTTGTTCACCGGTCTCTCTTTTTGGTCACTGCCCCTGCACGACATGTTACTGTGTCACCGATACATATATCATTGGAAAGAGCCCTGAACACCCTCAGCCTGCGTCTTCATCGTGTTAATTTTCCATGCATCCTCATTTATATTCCTAAATTCTGACAGGCGTTCATTGCATTCATGCTGCAATATCTGTGTCAATTACATTTTCGTTTCCTAATTAACACTTTCTGCATTCTATGTCTAATTTGTGATTTTTAGATTTTAGTCCATTTAAAATTCAGTTTTAGGTAATTATAATTGCTATTTATAGTTTATGCATTTTAGATCCAGTACTACTTTTGTTCTCTTTTGTTCTTTGCAATCTGTTCATTTCCTATTTTAGCCTTCCATCTCTTTTGGTTCATTCGTTGGTTTCACTCTGTTACATCTAGCCATTTAAATCGTTTTGTTTATTTATTTGATACATAGTGATAGAATCATTTGGTATCATCCAACTCTTTTGATTTATCGATCTCATGTATTGGTTTCTTCTATTCAGCACCCCTGTTTATCTACAATATTTTGTTTCATTCGTTGATCCATTTGGTTTGTTCTTGCATTATCTTCTGTATTCTTTCAAATATCTGCAGCTTCCCCTTTATCTCTCTGTCTAGAGTATCAACATTGAGCATTCATGCTAATGGCGAGTTTTCATCGCTGGCGCCAGTTCTCTATGGGCTATCCAGGCATGCCCATGGTCCAAAAGGCTATGGCTGGGTGAATTTCAAAGGCTAATTGCCTTGGCTGCCAAGGAAAGAGCAATACTATCATGAAAGGTCATCTTTCATGCTTACATTTAGAAATGAGCTCACTCATATTATCATAAGCATGTAGGTTACATATTATGTATAAGATGCAGTTGTTTCTTTGGCTTATGCAATATTAAATTATGTGATTGGAGGATGTCATTTACTGCTAATGTTGTTGTATCATTCGTTCTGGATTGAAAAACTTCGTGGATGGAGAGATGGGCTTTGCTGTTTGGGAATATACCTAGGACATGATATCATTTCTTGTAAAGATTTCCTGGTAGAGCACGGATGGCTGGGACGTTAAAGTCAGCCCTGTCATAATAAAAGAGAAATTTTATAGTTAAATGTACTGTGAATGGTTTCATGGTTTTATAATGTTACACCTGCAGCGTTTGATCTAACACTATGATATAGGTTGGCCATGTAGGATCAAGTTTGAGATATCCACTGTAACTTGGACTTACCAAAGTCAATTTGTCATCAGCTTACCTGTATATTTAAGACATTGATGAATGTTTGCCTGCTAACACTTGCATCCAATATCGGATCAAGCACTTACAGCCTATCACTTGCTATTCTTAAAGCTTCTCATCCAATTTTTACAGTATCTCATTAAAACCTCTAAACAACATATCATTGGTATGTCATGAGATTCTTTCTTTTTAAATAACATACCATTATATTCACATCCCATTCATTGTGGCTTTATTTTCTGCATTGCATAATACACAGAAATTGTTGCAATTTAGTGCATGTTCATATGCATTCACTAAGCACAACACTTATACCTGCTCCCTGCAGCCCATCCATTGTCTTACAGCCATCCCACTACACTTACCATTTCCCCTCATCCACCTTACTACACTTCTCATAGTGTCTTCATAACATTTGCATACGCCCCACTTACACCTCTATGGCTTCCAGCTCCAGCACATTCCTTACATAGCACATGCACTATACTTCAAGGAGTTGTGATCATTTTGGTTATACAGTAGTTCACAGAACCATTGTAACCTCCATCTTTTCACAAAAACTTAAAGAGTTACTGTAATCATTTCAGTTGTCCAACAATTCAAAGAACTGCTGCAACTTATATATTCTTTTCCAGTAGCTGTGTATTTTCCATCAATTCCAGTTCTAGTACCCATACTCGTGGTGTTTTAGTTACCCTGCATTTACTCACTTATCACACAACACTGATACTTCATTCTCATATATTTTCGTATCTGTATCATATGAATATCCCCACATCCATTAATAATATGATGCATTATATAGTTATTTTTATGTAAATATTGCTCATTGGATTAGATTTCATTATATGCATATTGGGTTTCTAAGCATAGCAATTTTTTTATTTTTTTTACTTTATATCCTCTATCCTCTGCTTGTGCTAACTCTGTTTTGCAGGATTATAGATCTTCCTTTCTTAAATTAGGTATTTTATCATTTCAGTTTCAAATTGAAGATTGTAATAGCTAGATCAATGAGAATATTTACATCTCCTGTCTTAGATTAGAATGTATGAGCATGTAAATAATACTCGTTTCATATTAGCTTTCTTTTCCATTTCAAAATTTCACATGATGGAACACGAATGGCACGTGAACCATTCTAATAAGAGGTGATTAAATCCTAAGTTGATGATTTGCATCAATGGCCATAGTCAGGGTGTGAACAAGACTTAAGATTTTCATCTTTTATGGAATAACATTGGATCCATATTGCGTCTTTTTTCAGAAATCATCATATTTTTATATATCTTCTTCTTTTATCAGAGTTTAACTTAAAATTAACTCAAAATATATATCAATGGCCATAGTCAGGATATATTGAGAGTTCATTTCATTTTAAACTCTATAAAAGCACCAAAATATGTTTTTATTCTTCACCTGAATTCAAATATGATTAGTATATAATATATTCAATGACCATAGTCAGGGATGTATTGTATCTTCAATCTTATTTTAATTCTCTTAAAGAATGAAATATGCTTTTCAAATCCAATTTCAAAATCTTTAAATTCATTCATCATTTAGGATAGAATTGTATCATATTTTTGAAATTCTTCTTCAAAATCCGAGTGGTCTTGAATATCTTTCTTCAAATTCTATTTCAATTCATCAATTCTAGCTTATTTCAAGATTCAAAATTCAATTTCACAGTCCAGTTTGACTTTGAAATATCAAATCCATTTTTATATTCAAAATTTCATTTCCAATTCAAATCAAATTTCAAAGTACAAATCAACTTTGAACTTCCAAATTCAATTTCAAATTCAATTCGACATCTAAAAATTCAATTTCAAAGTTTAATTTAACTTTGAAATTTCTGATTCGTCTTCTGATTCTAAATTCAAACTTCAAATTCAAAGTCCAAATTTGACTTTGAGATTCAGTTCTATATTCAAAAATTCAATTTCTAATTCTAATCAAATTTCAAAGTTCAAATCAACTTTGAAACTCCAAATTCATTTTAAGGATTCAATTTCAAAAAAATTTCAAAGTTCAATTTCAAAGTTCCATTTTAACTTTGAAATTTCTGATTCATCTTCTGATTTCAAAAACTCAAGCTTTAAATCAAGTTCATCCTTTGAGCCTTGATTCACAAAAATTCAAAATCAAAGTTTTGAGATTGATTCTGAATCTCAAAAATTCGATTTTTCCTAAGTTTTAAATTCAAAATCTGGGTTTTCAAAACCCAGATCCATCTTCAAAAGTCCCATTTGGACTTTCAAAATCCAATTCTAAAATTAGATCCCAACTCCACTTTGGATCCAAATTTCGGATCCAACTCCATCTTGGATCTTAGACTTCGGATCCAAATTTCATTCAAGATTCCAAATTTCGGATCTAACTCCATCTTGGATCTCAGACTTTGGTTCCAAATCCATTTAGGATGCCAGATTTCAAATCCAAGTCTAGCTTGATTTCCATATTCCAAAAACCAATTCTATTTTTTATATCTCATCTAGATCTCTTAAACCCAATTCTATTTTCAAACTCAATTCGGATTTCTCAAATCCCATTCGGATTTCAAACTTCGAATCTGGAATTCAATTCCATTTCAAATTTCATTTCCTCTCCTAAATCTAGGTTCAAAATTCAAATTCAAAGTCCATTTCTGACTTTGAAACTTCATTTCTTTTTTCATCTCAGCTTCAAATCATTCTTTTCAAAATCAAGATTTATTTTCTTAAACTCTGATTATTTCAAAGACTTAGAACTTCAAATATATTTCCTGATCTACCTCAAGTTCTAAATTAGATTCAACTATTCAGAAATCATTTCTTTATTTCATCATCACATTTTCACTTGGAAAATCTCAGATTTTCAAAGTGTTTTCTCAAAAGCATACATTTCTGCATTTACATTGCACAGGCAAGACTCTCTATGCATTTTTTACTTAGAATAAATTCTTAGATAATATTTAAGCAAAGCAAAAAAGCATAAATTTCATCCAGACGCCAGGAACAGTCTAACCTTGTATCGACGAGCGAATTCCGTCTCTCCATTTTCCTGCAAATATTTCAAAATGGAGGTGAGTAATTTCCTAAAATATTTTCAAAATTAAGGTCAAGTGAGACCTTCGTAAAAGAGTTCCTCTCTCTCTCTTCTTTATTTTCTCTTCTCTCTTCTTTTCTGTCTTTTATTTTCTCCTTTCAAAAGGGAAGAATAGAGGTTAGAAAGGAAAAGAGAAGGAAGAGAGAGAAACACAAGAGGAATTTTTTTTCGATGATCACAGTTTTGGCGACCATGATGGGACTCGTCTCCGTTCTGTTGAATTTTTGCCTTTTGCTTTGCTTTGATATTATCTAAGTCTTTATTCTACAAATGTCAGCTTCATTTCCATGCAAACCTTAGGAGCCTAGACTCTGTCCTAGCTGACATCATTGCATATAGGATTTAAGTATGGTTTGGTAGGAACATATTGAGGAGATTATTCCATGCTCACATTAGACTTAGGTCTGAAATACAACTCTCTTCAATTCTAGGGATTGAATGCAAACAATGTATGCAAGTGTATGCTTCTCTTCATTTTAAATCTATCTCTTTAGGACTTGCATTAGAGTCGTCTGATTTCTTGCATGTTGAACATGCTTTCGAAAACATTCCTACCTATATTGTCCCGGTCTTCACGTAGTTGGGCTGTCTCACTAAACCATAGTTTGGGAGAGAGCCTCACAACTGGACCACTTATTTGGGTTCACGCCCCCTACCACGTACCTAAGGGCCATAGTCCGAGGTATATCGGTAGGTGCTCAAGGATGTTGGGAAGTCATTACCTTAGAACCAGAGAAATATTTTTATGCCACGTACTTCATGCTTCGGCTTGAGTATATCGGCATACCTTGATTGAAATCAGATGATCTGAACCATAGAGTTAGGATTAAGGTCCTACGATCCTTTTTAAAATTTTGCATTTAGAGTCAGCTTTAGGGAGTGTTGTTTGTGCATCCTTGTTTATACATCCGTGATTGTGTGATATTTTATATTTTTTCTTATATTTTCCAAAACTCTGGGTATATACTATTCAAAATTTCTTCTTTATTTTTAAAAACCCAGGTGTATTTTTCTTTTCTCTTCTTCTGATTTCTTTAATTATTTTGATCCTGCCTGCAATTCTTCAAATTTTAAATCTTTGCCATCTACTTTCAAAATTCTTGTCTATTTCTTACCCTCTTTTGCAATAAAATATCTTTTGGCAAGAGATGTCCTTTTTAAAATTAACATTTGTTCATATTCTGATTGTTTATTCTTTCTTACAGAAAAACAATGCGTTTGTCAATTTTGGTGACAACCCTATCCCTCGTAATAGGATATTTTGTTGTCAGATTCTGATTTCTTCCTTTGCCAAAATTTCTTCCAAGATCCTCTCTAAAAACCCCATTTTTTCCTACAGAGAGCATTGGCATTGTCGGTTGACTCAAGAAAGAAAAAGATTGCCCTGTTCTAACATCCCAGTTACAAGCAAAAAGTAAGGAATGGATTCTCAAAAGTTTGTCAGAGAGGAAGTTCAGGACAGCAAGAATGAGATTGATCCCACTATATATTGGTTATTAAAAAAGATGATGGTTGAGATATTATTCGAACAAACTAAAGCCAGTTGCAGAAAAACTCCCACCGAAGAAGAGGCACCTGTCACCTTCCCAATGAATAATCACAGCAATAGCAGTATAGGAAATTTTAAAGCCAGCAGAGTTAGCAACCAAGGCAACCAGGGCAGCAACCTAGGAGAGTATAAAGGTGTTATCGTCGCAAAAATTTCTGTCTTCCCTTTCCTGCGGGAGAGAGAGGAAAATTGCTTTCGCGAGTCAAACTTGACCAGAGTTTTTGAAAATGGTTTTGAAATACTCGCCTCCTTTTTTTTTTTTGAAAATAGTAGGAAAATCCATGGGATGGAGCTCGACCTGTCGGTACGAGGTTCGACCGTTCCTGCCGCCTTTAACAGGGGTAATCGAACCAAGGACCAAAAATGTGCTTGACTTAGTTAAATTATCAAAATCGTGTTCTATCCTAAATGCACAAAGAATTCAAGCATGTGTTTTGATATTTTGTAAAATGCAAGTTGGAAAAACATGATGTATGCTTAGAAAACATTTGAGAGTTGGAAAAGGTTTTCTCAGTCCAAATATGGAAATCAATCTCTCAGGAAACTCAGATAAAAGGACTTGAAAATCATAATAAAGTTTATAAAGATTTGGGAAAATCAGGAAGGAATAAGAATCTTGAGAAAATAGAGAGAATTCTTGAGAAAACCTTTTGAAGAGGAACTATTTGTTAGGGAATACTCCAATTTTGAAAACTTTCCTTGGAAAATAAGTGGAAATTCATAGGAAAACTCTTTGGAGAAGGAACATCAAAACTCAGGAAACTGAAATCTTGAGAAACTCAGCCTTGAAGTTTTTGAGCATCGATTTTGATTCTTGAGAAAGATGAGAAACTCCTTTTGAAAATGAATCTTAAGAAAAGAATATTTTCTAGGGAAAATCATGAGAAACTTGATTTGAAAAGTCCAACTTTGAAAATTTTCAGAGTTTCTTGTGAAATTGATTTCCATGAAATGAAATTTTCTTGAGAAAATGCAGATGATTTCATGATGCAAATGACTGGAATGGATGAATGCCCTTTTGAGAAAACATTTTTTTTTAGGAAGATATGCAATTTTAGGATTAAACTAAGTAGAATCATCACATATTCCGACTATGATCATAAATATGTTTATAATTTACTTAGTTAATTCTAAAATATTTTGTAAAATTGAAAATATGCAGTGAAATTTTGGAAGATAGCCTAAGAGTGTAGGCTCAGTGTGACTGGTAGAAAGATGCTGAATTTGGGTCTCATCCATATTCCAACTAGGGCCATAAATATGGACTCCACCGAGTTCATCAACTCCCTAAGAGTTGGTGCATGTGACATTCATGTACATCCATGGTGATTTCCAAAATAAAATGCATGACTCACATAATCATGATATTGCAGAAATTCAAACTATATGATATGCATCCTGATCTAAGCAGTAAAAGTAAATAATATTCCAAATTTGATTATTACATCTCTGACATAAAACAAAATGAATAATATATATATATATATATATATATATATATATATATGTGTGTGTGTGTGTGTGTGTGTGTGTATAGAGTCGGCATCCTCCAAATTTTCCCTGCAAGTGAGCACTGGAACAAGTAATACAATATATAGAGAAGGGAAGGTCTCACATTAATGGCAAAACACCTATGACTATGTATAAGTTACAATGCACAACTTAATGTCTAAAGTGTGAGTGTAATGCCTGTGAAAATTGCCTACATGCAATGCTGAAGCCAAATGGGAACTGTACACGCATAGGCCTAACTGATGGGATAATGAAAATATGTAGGAGAGTACATTTACTTGGATATGTATGAAAGGAATATATATATATATATATATATATATATATATATATATATATATATATATATATATATATATATATATATGCAAACGTGATGTATAACATCTAGACGGAATGACAATATGCATATGCTATGGAGACCTGTAGGTATTGAAAATGCTGAAATCGCGGCAAAGATGAGAAATAACAGCTAATGTGAGGCAGTGGATTACTATGGAATGAATGGGTAGTTGATGGGAATGGGGAATATACCTAGGCGATGGATGAAGATGTTACAGATGATGAAAGGGGTGAATGAGATACATGTTATTGTACTAAAGGATGAGCTGTCCTAGCATACAAGTTGAAAGGTGCAAATATGATGATCATGAATACAAAATCTAACTAAAAAAAAATCTCTATAAGGATGATGCTACATATATATACAACACAAGGATCATGTATAAGCTGAAAAAGCAAATAGGCATAAATATCAAAAACAGTCATAACTACAAGAATGATAAAAGACCAATAGTGTATAAAAAAAAACGTTGGCTACCAGGGAATGCACATTGCTGATGGGTATGACCCAAGTGAGTTGTTACCACTGACCGATTTCAGCACACTGAATGTACGACACCCATACATATTGGTAAGATCTTAACTTCATTAACTCAAACTGGGTCTTTAGCTTTGTTATCATCAGACTTTGCTTCCAGTATTTCAGTAATCTTAACATCCACAAACACATCCTCATGAATACAGTAAGGGTAATACAAAGACTTACCTGAAAATTTCATAACTAGCGAAAGGGGAACTGATTTTTCTCATATAGCCGATAAGACAAAAGCTAAACAACAATGGAAGGTAGGCTACAACCGTAATGGAGTTGAGCATAGGTTACAAAAGGGGAGCATGTTAATTATGCAAGGAAAATGGCAATATGACATACATAAATAACTACATTGTTGGCACTGAATATACAAAACCATTGATGCCATTAATGGTATTGGTGGACTTAAACTAAATGGCGTGAATACAGTAGATTCACAGTTTGCAAAGAGATGCTGGAATAATTAGATACAGAGATTATACCAAAACTGATAGCACACGCCTGCTGGGTTGTCTGTCATCGTGGGATGGAACAAAAAATATAGATACAAAAACTCATACATGGATATTCAATACCACCCAAGATTACATTCAGGCAGCTCGTCTCTTATAGAAATGGGAATGTGTATTGGAGGCTGCCACTACATTAGGTAATGCTTAGAAAAAGAAAACGTAATATGCACCAATGTAGCATGATAATAACACAGTAACATTACAGGAGGCAGTAAAAAAAAAAAAAGGAACAACAGCTGTTAATAAAGTATACCAGTGGGATGCACAACATGCTAAAAGTAATATGATGGGATATAAAACATGATAAGGTAACGGTGGAAAATCAATAGGAAATGAAATATAAAAGGAACAAGATTTAAAACTATTGAGAACAAAGTTAACAAACTGTGGCAAAGAAGGAAATTGTATGGGATGTTATGACCAGGTTATAGGCATCTTTTGCTTTACGAAGAGTCCTTTGGGACCTCGTTTAACCCATGGTATGGTATGCAGGTAAAAAAAAAATCATGTAGAGATGCAGGGAACAGTAAGATGTAGGAAAGTTAGGCAACGTCATTGCAAAACATGAAGACATATGGGAAGTCACCAAAATCAAAGAAAGGCTTTATGATAAAAAAAAATTTGTTGCAGAAAATCAAACTTGTTGCAGAAAATTAAGTTTTGTTTCCTTGCTTTTTGTCAAAATATGATACTCAAGGGGGGACCGATGATGCCATTGTGAGGCATCATCGATCACCAATATAGAAGACAACCAGTGTTGCAAACCACATTAACAAGGTGCAACGGATTTGCCATACACATAATATGAATATGTTGCATAATCATCAAAGTTGCAGACAGGGGTAATGAGCTAATCCGATGATGCAATAAAAGCTTTAGATTAGACAAATGCATAATAAACCAAATTAGGCGTATGTCAATTCTAAAGAACTCCATGGAGTACGACTTCTCAGAAGATAAAAGTAAAAGGGGAAGGCAGCTCCTCACCTAACGCTTTGGAATGTGCACTTCCTGACTGATGATTCTTGGAAACGTGTTTCTTGAAAGCTAGAAACAATATCCAAGATCGATGGGAAGGAGGCGATATTGCTTTTGTATACCTTGCAGGTTCACTCGATCGTGACTGGAGCTCTGGAGGAAGATGGTCTCCTTCTGGTTCTTGGTATTGTAGCAGTAGTGGGCGTCCGATTGAGGGTTTTGCAAAGTCTCCCAAAGCGGCTGGAGGAAACAGGGGGTTCAGGAGATTGGAGATGCCGGATGTTCCAAAATCGGGGGTCGGCTTCCTTTTAGCCGAGAGAAGAAGAGGCGGAAAAGGGGAAATGGCTGATGGACTCTTAGATCGGATCCTCTTCTTTGAGTTATCTCCCCTCCTTTTAATGATCGGCCTCCCCTATCTCCCCAAAATCTGAGCCTTTCCCCCCCCGATTTCTTCAACTGATTTTGTGAGAATTTGAAAACCATTTAAAACAGAATTTTGAAATGTTTTGAAAAATCGCCGTTTGAAAAGGGGGACGACTTCTTGCTTGCAAAAATTTTGGGCTCACTTACCTAAAGCTTAGGTAAAGTGCTTTTTTTTTTAAGTTTTAAGGTGGTGTCGTGTGGGTCTGAAAAGTAAAGAAAAAAAATGATTAAAAACTGATTTTGTTTTCCCTTTTTTTTCTTTTTTTTCTTTCTTTTTTTTAAGGTGGTGCCACCTCAACCGGATTTGAAAACCTTTTGAAAAAAAAAAATTGTTTTTCTTGGCAAAGAGCTTTAGTGAGGCGCCACCTATGTGTGGGCCCACTGATTATTTTATTAGAATAAATAGGATTGAAAATTAAACTAAAGAAAAAGTTTTAGAAATTGGTGCCACCTCAAGGTGGGCACTGTTTTGAAAATAAGAGAAATATTGGAGAACTCGAGTGTAACACCACCTCAAGGCGGGTCCCATGTCATTTATTTGAAATAAAAGCAAAAAAAAATTCTTTTGGGGATTTTATAATAGTAGGCTAATTTAGAAAACACAAAGTAAAATTTGGCTTGATTTCAAAACGTAGAAGAAAAATGGTTCTTCAGGGCAAAAGAATAAGATGCAGAGAAGTTCAGAGCCCTTTTGTAAAAGTTTGAAATAAAGTCTTCTAAATTTAAAATTGTGTCCCCCTCTTTCCATTTGGCGAAATTTGAAAGTCAATACCAAAACTATCCAGATTGTTTTCCTGAAAAAAAATTTATAATTCGGAGTCCTGGGGGTAAAATGGGAAGAATTGGTAATTTTTGAAGACCCAGGGTTTTGAAATCAATTTTGAAAAGGGTTAAAACTCGAATCTGGATTGTGGATTTTGAAATCGGGAGTTCTAGACCTCAAAATGACATGTTGTGCATTGAAATGATATGAAATGTTTATGCAATGCTATGCAAAGACATATTTCGAGAAATACTACTCTAAATCAGGAATGAGAAATTCTAGCTTCTTGTCAAGAGTAGAATTTTGAAAATTTGTAGTTTGAAGATATTTTTGAGCCTAAATATGGAAATTTTGAGACTTAGGAATGAAATTTTGGACTTTCTGCAAGGTCTAAACCCAGAAAATGACCATTTTTCCCTTTAGCGATCTCGAAAAACCTAAATGTGATGATTGATAGAGATGTCAGGGAGGTGAGTGAAAATTTAGAGTGTTTACAGATGCCCCTCTTTGCTACTAAGCCGGCTTGTGGCCGAGCTTAGTGGCAAAGAAAAACACACCAAATTTGGGCTATATAACAAAATGCCCCAGTTGGAAGGATCTTACTGGGTATGAGGAAATTAGCCCGATGAAGATGGTAGATATGAAATGGAGAATGAAGAGGAAAGATTTGCTCTGTGAGAGTGAAGTTCAAGTTTTTGCTCTTAACCTGGATGGGACAGAAGATGCTTCGCATGAAACGAAGTTCCAGTTTATCCTTTGGTCTGATTGGGGAATGGAATATCTCATCGAAATGAGACTCAGGTTTGTACCCTTAACCTGATTGGGCGAAAAATGAAATACCTCATCAAAGGAGGCTCAGGTTTGTACCCTTATCCTGATGGGGCAGAAAATGAAATACCTCTTTGAATGAGGCTCAGGTTTGTACCCTTATCCTGATCGGGCGGAAAATGAAATACCTCTTTGAATGAGGCTCAGGTTTGTACCCTTATTCTGATCGGGCGGAAAATGAAATACCTCTTTGAATGAGGCTCAGGTTTGTACCCTTATCCTGATCGGGCGGAAAATGAAATACCTTTTTGAATGAGGCTCAGGTTTGTACCCTTATCCTGATCGGGCAGAAAATGAAATACCTCTTTGAATGAGGCTCAGGTTTGTACCCTTATCCTGATCGTGCAGAAAATGAATGGAATCCTCGAAAGAAGAGACCATGATGGAACCTTCAGATTTTGCACAATAAATCCAATAGGGGTTTTGCAAAAGGAAGGAAAATGGGGTCCCTAAAGCTTGAAAAGGGGTTGATCTTGGGCGTCTCATTGCTGAGACTAAATAGCTTTTGAAATTGCCATTTGCGAAAAGTTGGTTGGTGGTTCGACCTCAAACCAAAATGAGACTGTCTATGGTGGGACAGTGGGGACACAAAGAAGTGTGTGAATCTGAGAGCTCACGCTCTCAAAGAAGGGAAGGAATCAAGTCCTTAAGAGCGATTTAAAATTGGTGTCTGGATGTATCAAAGACAGACATCAAACTCTCACTTCATGTCAGGATAGCTAGAAAATATTGTCAAAATATTGAGAATTTTGTTGTTGATTCAAAGTATTTGAAAATGGTGCACATTGTTGCAAAGATATTCCTCTTTTTCTACCTGAAGTATTACCTCCAAACGAGATTGACTTCATAGAATCAAGATTTGGAATCCAAATTACTTGTGATTGACCTTCTTTAAGGAAGCTATCAATTTCCTTAATATGAACAGGAAAGAGAATTTGATATTATGAAAGCAATTGATAAAAGAATATTGATAATAGAATTTCATAAATTTAAAGAGGATTCTTGTTAGATTTGGCAGTTTGATATCCTGGGAGCTTCTCTCATGATAATCTTTCTGCACTCTTTTGAGCTCTCTTTGGGCTTCAGAAGATTTTATTACATCATCCTTTATTTTGGAGATGTCTTGACTTTTTTTTCTCTTTCTTTTTCCTCTCTCTTTTTTTTTTGGAAGGGTACGTCAGAAATCCTTCAACTTGGAGATGTTTCGATCATTCTTTGCTCCAGAGTTATCTTGATGAAATTGGCTCATTGGTTGGAGATCTTTGGATGATAGTTGAAAATAAATATCTTTTAGGAATTGTCGAGAGGTTCATCGCATCTGCCTTCATCTCGATAATGCTTTGGACTTTCCCTGGAAGGATCCGTCACAAACTCCGTCATCTTGGAGATGTTTCAAATCTTCTTTGGCCCCGGGGGTCTACTCGCTTAATTCGCCTTCATCTTGACGACAATTGAGAGATCCCTTTTGTGGATATTTAATTGCAGCTTAGGTGATTTTGAGGGGACAGGGCTTGGGTGAATTCTCTCTTTTTCTAGCGCTCAGGATATTTCCACTGCCTCATCTTTACAAGAATAATCTTTAGAGACCACTGTGATCAATATTAATCATTTGTGGCTTTGCAATAACATTGAATCTTCTTTTCTGGCCATATCGAGGATTTATCCTTCATCCTTTTGGTTGGCCAATAGAAAGAATTTGAATTTTGAATCTCTTTTCGTAAAAGCTTCACTCTTTTTAGAAGTAATGTTGAAGGTAAACTGAGGTAATGATTTGTAGAATAAAGTTTTTGAAATCAACAAGTAATTGATTGACAAATTGACTATCAGTTCACTTGGAACACTATCAGTTCACTTAGAACACTATCAGTTCAATGAAGAACGACTATGAGTTCAGTTGGAACACTATCAGTTCAATGAAGAACGACTATCAGTTCAGTTGAAACATTATCAGTTCAATGAAGAACGACTATCAGTTCACTTGGAACACTATCAGTTCAATGAAGAACGACTATCAGTTCATTTGGAACACTATCAGTTCAATGAAGAACGACTATCAGTTCACTTGGATTACTATCAGTTCAATGAAGAATGACTCTCAGTTCAGTTGGAACACTATTAGTTCAATGAAGGACGACTATCAGTTAACTAGGAACAATATCAGTTTAATGAAGAACGACTATCAGTTCACTTGGAACACTATCAGTTCAATGAAGAACGGCTATCAGTTCACTTGGAACACTATCAGTTCAATGAAGAATGACTATCAGTTCAATGAAGAACGACTATCAGTTCACTTGAAACACTATCAATTCAATGAAGAACGACTATCAGTTCACTTGGAATACTATCAGTTCAATGAAGAATGACTATCAGTTCACTTGAAACGCTATCAGTTCAATGAAGAACGACTATCAGTTCAGTTGGAACACTATTAGTTCAATGAAGAACGACTATCAGTTCACTTGGAACACTATCAGTTCAATGAAGAACGACTATCAGTTCAGTTGGAACACTATCAGTTTAATGAAGAACGACTATCAGTTCAGTTGGAACATTATCAGTTCAATGAAGAACGGGGACCATTATAGAGAGTTGGATCGCTTCTATGAATGGTTTCAGGATTATCCCCTTATCCTGAACGGGGAAATGGAAATTAGATGACCTGACGGTCGAAATTGAGAATTTGGTAATTTGAAAATTGGAAATTGGGTGACTCGAACTCCGCCTGTGTAGTTATACACTGCCGGTCCCAAGCCCGGATAAAGGAGGAGGGTTGCGGTAGGCCTGTGACAGCCAGCATAAAAACTTTGTCATATCCTATGAAAATGAACCAATATGAGAATTTCGTTGGGGCGTTCCCTACTGAGCGACGCGCTGTACTCTCTAGGCCCGGAGGCAGTGATAAATGTGCAAGGGTTGCTAGGTCGTCACCCAGAAGCGACGCGTCACACCGGCGCCCGGGTGTGGTGTCAAATAGGCAAGGGTTCCCTCACTTTGTTGGACGGGTGGGGGTAAAGAAGTTAGTCCAAGACCATAAAATTAGGTTAGCCACTTGGAACATAGGGTCTTTAACTGGTAAGTTGGTAGAGTTAGTAGATGTTATGTGTAGGAGAAAGATTGATATTTTATGTCTTCAAGAGACCAAATGGGTAGGTGAGAAAGCTAAAGTGATAGAACCTTGGGGATATAAGATTTGGTATACAGGAATAAATAGGAATAGGAATGGAGTAGGGATTGTTATGAGTCGTCAGTTTATAGATAATGTAGTTGAGGTCCGTAGGAAGGGTGATAGAATTTTACTTATTAAATTAGTATTAGGTATGGATATTATTAATATTATTAGTGTTTATGCACCTCAAGTAGGTTTAGATGATTCAATTAAGCATCAATTTTGGGAAGATTTAGATGGAGTAGTACAAGAGACATCTTATGGAGAAAAGCTTTTCATCGGCGGTGACCTTAATGGACATGTAGGCATTAGTAGGGATGGATTTGAGAATATCCATGGAGGCTATGGTATAGGAGAAAGAAATGAAAGTGGAGAAAGGATTTAAGATTTTTGTTTGTCCTATGATATGATCTTAGCAAACACTTGGTTTAGGAAGAGGGAGTCTCACCTAGTAACATTTAAAAGTGGGGTTAATACGAGTCAGATAGATTTTTTCCTACTTAGAAAGAGAGATCGGGGTTATTGCATCGATTGTAAGGTTATACCAGGAGAAAGTGTAGCTACACAACATAGAGTCTTAATTTTAGATCTTAGAATTAGACAATGCCGCAAAAGGGATAGACATAGGATAGATCCTAGAATTAAGTGGTGGGCACTGAAAGGAGCTAAACAAGGAATGTTTGTAGAGCAGGTAGTTAAGGAAGTTGATTGGTGTCTCGAGGAGGATTCAGAATCAATGTGGAATAAGATAGCGGGTGGTATGAGAAAAGTAGCTAAGGAGGTATTGGGTGAGTCTAAAGGCGGTGCACCACTAGGTAAGGATACATCGTGGTGGAACGAGGATGTCAAATTAGCTATTAAGGTTAAAAGAGAGTGTTATAGAAATCTAAGTAAGAGTCGTGATAATGAGAATTTGAAGAAGTATATGATAGCAAAGAAGGAAGCTAAAAAAGTTGTTCGAAACGCGAGGGCTAAGGTATATAAGGAGGTTTATGACAAGTTGGATACCAAAGAAGGCGAGAAGGATATTTATAGGCTTGCAAAGATGAGAGATAGGAAATCGAAGGATTTGGGTATGGTTAGATGTATCAAAGATGAAACGCAAAGGGTTTTAGTCAAAGATGAGGAGATTAAGGAGAGATGGAAAGATTATTTTGATAAGCTATTTAATGATAGTCATGCTCAAGATCTTGGAGACTTCTCCATTCCTTTTCATGAGATAAATCGTGACTTCATGCGCAAGATTCAAAAGAAAGAGATTGCAGAGGCTTTGAAGAAAATGAAATCAAGAAGGGCAGTTGGCCCAGATGGTATACCTATCGAGGCTTGGAAATGCTTGGGAGAGAAAGGTTTAGAATGGTTGACAAATCTTTTTAACTTGATTTGGCGAACAAATAAGATGCCTAATGAGTGGAGGAAGAGTACTTTGGTGCCTTTATATAAGAATAAGGGTGATATACAAGATTGCACAAACTATCGTGGTATAAAACTCATGAGTCATACTATGAAACTTTGGGAGAGGGTGATTGAGTCTAGGTTGAGGAAGGTTGTCATGATATCGGAGAATCAATTTGGTTTTATGCCTGGAAGATCAACTATGGAAGCTATACATCTTCTTAGACAACTTATTGAAAGATATAGAGAGAGGAACAAAGATTTGCATATGGTTTTTATTGATTTAGAGAAGGCATACGATAGAGTACCTAGGGACGTTCTCTGGTGGACAATGATGAAGAAAGGTGTTTCTCTCAAGTACATTAGTATAATTAAAGATATGTATGAAGGAGTAGTAACCAATGTCCGCACTTGTGGAGGGGTGACAACCAATTTTCCGATAACGGTTGGGTTACATCAAGGATCTGCTTTAAGCCCTTTCCTATTTGCGATAGTGATGGATGAGCTTACGAGATCAATTCAAGAAAATGTACCGTGGTGTATGTTGTTTGCTGATGATATTGTTTTGATTGATGAGTCTAGAGCTGGGGTTAATGCTAAGTTAGAATTATGGAGACAGACATTGGAAGCTAGAGGTTTTAAGTTGAGTAAGAGTAAGACTGAATATATGGAATGTCGGTTTAGTAAGCAACGAAGTAGTGATGGGAGTGTAGTGAAGCTTGGTGAGCAAGATATACCGGTGAATGATTATTTCAAATATTTGGGATCCATCATTCAAAAGTATGGAGAAATTGATGGAGATGTAAATCATAGGATAAAGGTTGGGTGGATGAAATGGAAAAGTGCTACTGGAGTGCTGTGCGATCGTAGAATGCCATTGCGGTTGAAGGAAAAGTTTTATAGGACGACTATTAGACCCGCTTTACTATATGGTACGGAATGTTGGGCTGCCAAGCGACATCATATTCAAAAAATGAGTGTAGCTGAGATGCGGATGCTTAGATGGATGTGTGGAAATACAATAAAAGATAAGATTCGAAACGAAGAGATACGTAAGAAGGTAGGTGTTGCACCCATTGAAAATAAGATGCGAGAGAATCGTTTACGGTGGTTTGGACATATTTGGCGAAGGCCTAATGATGCTCCAGTTAGAAGGTTGGAGAAATGGGAAAATATATTAGTTAAAAGAGGTCGGGGTAGGCCTAGGAAGACTTGGATGGAGATGATAGGAAAGGATATGAATGCTTTGAACCTCACCGAGGACATGGCGTTGGATAGAAATGATTGGAGGAAAAGGATTCATGTGGAAGACCCAAAATGAATTTCTTTTTTGGTTCATATCGCTGACCCCAATTGTTTTGGGATGAAGGCGTAGTTGTTGCTGTTGTTGGAAATTGGGTGACTCGGAGGTCGAAATTAAAGAATTGAATGACCCAAGGGTCGAAATTGAAGAATTGAATAATTCAAAGATTTAAATTGGAAATTAGTGGACAAAAGGTCAAATTAGAGAAATTGACTGACCCTGAAGATCGAGGTGACTTGAATCAACGAAGGAGAATAAAGAGTTCGAGTCAGAGCTCGAATAAAGTAAAGAGTTCACGAGTCGGAACTCGGAACAACAAAGGAAAATGAAGAGCTCGAATAAGGTAGAGAGATCACGAGTCGGAACTCTGATCAACAAAGGAGAAATGAAGAGCTTGGGTCAAAGCTCGAATAAAGTAAAGAGATCGCGAGTCGAAACTCGGATCAACAAAGGAGAATAGAGAGCTCGAGTTAGAGCTCGAACAAGGTAAAGAGATATCGAGTCAAAACCCGGATCAACAAAGAAAAAATAATTTGAAGAAAAACCTGAGTCAGAACTCGGATCTTCAAAAATAAAAAATAATTTGAAGGAAAACCCGAGTCAGAACTCAGATCTTTAAAGAAAAGAAAAATAATTTGAAGGAAATCCCGAGTCGAAACTCGAATCTTCAAACGAAAAATAATTTGAAGGAAAATCTGAGTCGGAACTCGGTTTTTCAAAGGAAAAATAATTTGAGGGAAAACCCTAGTCGGAACCCGGATCTTCAAAGGAAAAATGATTTAAAGGAAAACCTGAGTCGGAACTCAGATCTTCAAAGGATAAAAAAATAATTTGATGGAAAATGTGAGTCGGAACTCGGATCTTCAAAGGAAAAATAATTTAAAGAAAAACCCGAGTCGGAACTTGGATCTTTAAAGAAAAAAATAATTTAAAGGAAAACCTGAGTCGGAACTCAGATCTTCAAAGGAAAAATGATTTTGAGAGACAACCCGAGTCAGAACTCGGTTTTTCAGAGGAAAATATAGACCAACTTGAAAGTTGGATTCTGAAAATATACGAGTTCGAACATTGGATTTTAAAATTATACCAGTTCGAGCATTGGATTTTTGAAAATATACCAGTTTGAGCACTGAATTTTGGTTCAGTACTAATGATTGTCTTTCAATTTTAAATAGGAATTAGGAATTGTGATGAGATCGTTTGTTGAAATCCCAATACTGACCAAATTGATGTTAATGCAATTGGATGCAAATGAATGCAAATTGATGCACATGAATGCACAAGTGTGTGAAATGGGGAATTTGTGCATACAGAAAAAAAAAATGCCCCAATGTAACTGGGAAAAGAAAGTTTGAACCTTATTGAAGAAAATAGGAGGATTACAAGGGAAGAATAGATGCTTCAGGTATAGAACTTTTTCAAGTGTCGAGCATTAATGGGATCTGACAATTCTACCCCATCGACGTTGATGAGCCGATATGAGTTGCGGGGTAATGCTTCTTTGACAATGTAGGGGCCTTCCCAATTTGGCGACCATTTTCCACCGGGATGATGCTTGAGATAAGCTGTGGATCGAAGCACTAGATCATTGACTTTGAATCTCTTTTCGATGACATACTTCGCATATTGTTTGGCTATTCTCTGGCGATAGGATTGAGCATGCTCTGCTGCTTTTAGCCTTCTCTCGTCGAGCAAGTCTAGCTGTATTAATCGTTGCTGCTGGTATTGATCAAGAGGTAATTCTAGAAGTGAAGCAAATTTCAAAGCGGGCTTCTGAACATATAGTGGCAATACTACTTCTGTGCCGTAGACCAGCTCTGATGGAGTAACGTTTGTTGGAGTGCGAATGGTGGTCCGATAGGCCCATAGTGCATCGTGGATCTTCTCATGCCAGTCGCGGCCGGTTTCTACAGTTCGCTCCAAGATACGGATTAGGATCTTGTTGGTAGCTTCTGCCTGACCATTCCCTTAAGGATAGTAGGGAGCGGAGAAATGATGATAGATTTTGAATTGTGAACAGAATGTCTTCATTCTTTCGTTCTTGAAATGACTACCATTATCTGACACGATGTCATGCGGGATGTCGAAATGGCAAATGATGCTCTTGTGAATAAAAGAGACTACGTGTCGTCCTTCTACTGTGTGAAGAGTGATAGCTTCTACCCACTTGGTGAAATATTCTGTTGCCGCGAGAAAGTATTTGCGGCCATTTGAAGCAGAGGGAGTGATGGGACCTACAACATCGAAAGCCCACATAGAGTACGACCATGGAGACACAACAGATTGCAAATATGTTGTTGGAGCATGAATAAAAGGTGCGTGTATCTGACATTGGATACATTTCTTCACAAAATGATAACAGTCTTGCTGCATAGTCTTCCTGTAATAACCTGCTCTGATGATCTGCTTGACAAGGGTTTGGTAGCCGACGTGGCCACCACAAATGCCTTCGTGTGCTTCTCGCACAACTTCTTTGGCTTCGTCTTCATCTAAGCATCTGGAATACTCTAAATTGAATCCACGACAATAAAGGACATTGGCCAGAATGAAATATCGAGTAGACATGCGTTGAATTGCTTGCTGCTCTTTCTTTGAGAGTTCTGGAGAAAATTCACCGTTTTTTATGAAAGTTTTGATATTTTAATACCAAGGTTTTTTCCTTTGTTCAGCTTGGTTTACTTGTTCTGTTGGAAGGAAGGGAGGTTGGTCAAGTCTGCCGATTTCAAAAGAGCGACAAGATTCTCCATTCTTGAATGTCGTAATGAAGCCTAAGCTGGCTAGACTATCAACCACTTGATTAAATTCTCTCTTAATATGAAAGAGCTGAAATTCTTCGAACTTGCTGACAAGAGCTGAAACGATTTTCTGATAAGGAAATAGTTTTGGATCTTTTACTTGCTATTCGGCTCGGACTTGATTGACAACGAGTAATGAGTCACTGTAAGCATGCACTTTCTTGACATTGAAGTCTAGTAGAATCTTTAGTCCTTGAATTAGAGCTTCGTACTCGGCCATGTTGTGGGTGTATTGAAAATCTAACTTGAGAGAAAATGTGATCATTGTGATCATCGCAAAATTTTTCCTCTCTTTGTGATTTCTCTCTCTTCCTTCTCTTTTTCCTTTTCTAACCTCTATTTTCCTCCTTTTTGAAGGGAGGGGAATAAAAGAAAGAAAAGAGAAAGAGAAGAGAAAAGAAAGAAAGAAAGGGAGAAGAGGAACTATTTTGCGTGGTCTCACTTGACCTTGATTTGAAAATATTTAGAAAATTACTCGCCTCCGTTTTGAAAATATTGCGGGAAAATGGAGAGACGGGATTCGCTCGTCGGTACGAGGTTCGACCGTTCCTGGCGCTTTTACCAGGGGTAATTGAACCAATGATCGAATCTATGTCTTTTGCTTTGCCTAAATATTATCTAAGAATTTATTCTAACTCTAAATACACAAAGAATCATGCTTGTGCAATGCAAGAATGTATGCTCCTTTTGAAAGATGTTTTGAAAATTTCCAAGTGTTCTGAGATGGACTTGATAAGGGAGTGAAGAAATGATTTGAATCTAACTTAGAACTTTGAGATGGATCAGAGTAGTTCTAAGTCTTTGAAATAAATCAGAATTTGGAAGAATAAATGAGAAAGAATGATTTGAAGCTTTTTGAAATGAAGAAAAGTGAAGTCTCAAAGTCATAAATGAACTTTGAATTTGAACTTGAATTTAGGAAAAGAAATGAATACTTGAGATGGAATTGAATTTAGATTTCTGAAGTTGGAAATTTGGAATGGATCTGAGAAATCCGGATGGTATTTAAGAATAGAAATGGATTTAAGAGATTCAGATTAGATCCGAAAATGGAATTAAAATCTAGAATTGAAATTGGATTCCGGATCCTAAACAGAATGGGATCCGAGATTTGGAATCCAAGATGGACTTGGGTTCTGGATCCTAAAATGGAGTGGATCTGAAGTCTGAGATCCAAATGTAGAATTGGGTTCTGGATCCTAGAATGGATTTGGATCTGAAATTTTGAATGGAATTGGATCCAAGATTTGGAATCCAAGATGGAATTTTGGACCTGAAATCGGAGACCCAAAGTAGAAGTTTGGATTCTGGATCCTAAAATGGATTTTGGATCTGAAAGCTGAGATCCAAAAGTGAAATTGAGTTTTGGATCCTAAAATAGGTTTGGATCTGAAGTCTGAGATCCAATGTAGAGTTGGAGTCTGGATCCTAAAAATGGATTTAGATATGAAGTCTAAGATCCAAAGTGAAGTTGGATTCTGGATCCTATAAGGAAATTGGATCTGAAGTCTAAGATCCAAGGTGAAATGGGAGTCTGGTTCCTAAAGAGGAATTGGATCTGAAGTCTAAGATCCAAAGTGAAATTGGGGTCTGGATCCTAAAGAGGGATTGGATCTGAAGTTTGAGATCCAATTTGAGTGTTGAATCCTGGATCCAAAAAATGGATTTGGAGTTAAGTTCAGAAGATGAATCAAGAACTTTTAAATTGAACTTGAAACTTAGAATTTGAATATACAATCGAATTTCAAAGTCAAATTAGACCTTGAATTTTTGAATTTGGAATTTAAAAGATGAATCAAGAGTCTCAAAATTAAAATTGAACTTTGAGTTTGATTTAGAGTTTTGAATATAAAATGAATTTGGAATTTCAAAGTCGAATTGAACTTTGAAATCTGATTTGAATTTGAATTTGAACTTTGAGATTGAAAATGAAATTGAATTTGAAAATAAAAGGATGAATTGGATTTTATAAGAATTGAAGATAGATTGAGGAAGATATTTACATCACTTGGAGTTTTTGAAAAAGGAAATTTCGGAAATATGATGCAATTCTATCCTAAATGATGAATGGATTTGAAGAATTTTGAAATTGGTTTTTGAAAAGCTATTCCATTCTTTAAATGAGTCAAAATAAGATTGAAGATATAATACATCCTTGACTATGGTCATTGAATGTATTATATAATAATCTATATTTAAGCTCAGGTGAAGAATGAAACACATTTGGTGCTTTTATAGAATTTAAAATGAAATTAATTCTCAATATACCCTGACTATGGCCATTGGTATATATTTTGAATTAATTTTAAGTCAAGTTCTGATAAAAGAAGGAAATATTTGAGTAAATATGATGAATTTTGAAAACGGATCCCATGTGGATCCAGTGTTATTTCATAAAAAATAAAAATACTAAGTTTTGTCCACACCCTGACTATGGCTATTGATGTGGATCGTCAACTTAGGATTAATTATCTTTTACAAAATGGTGCACGTGTCATTCGTGTTTTACCATTCGTGAGATTTTTAGAAGATGAAAGGTAAAAAAATGAGATGAAACAAGTAATTCCTAAGGTATACACATGCTCATACATTCTAATGTAATGCTTGAAAATGTAGAATTCTCATTATAGCCTAGCTATTACATCATGGAATTAATATTACAATTTCCAAACCAAGAAAATAACATTTTTTTTTTATATACACTTCCTGCAAAATCCTAATTAGCTCAAGATAAAACACATATATACAAAGAGACAGCACGTTGAATGCCCATGATGGAATGGATATCCAATGTGTCCATGTGATATATTATACTAATGTGAGAATAAAACTCAAATTATACATGAGATGTGCCAGATGACACATAAATATCTAAAAGAAAAGATGCATTAATATACATAGGAGTGACATGTTTGGACACGGCAATGGACATATACAGGTTATCTATGCCTTGCGTTATATGCAAGTGTGGTAGATTGTTGATGGATGAGAGGGCTGGAGGCTGTGAAGTGGAGATGGCTATGACCTACTAATACGGGTGAGAAAAGATGCTTTTTGATGGATGCCACAGTGTCTTGCTGAAGAATAAGATTACAGGTATAGCCTAAGATATGCATTTGTTGGGGTAGTGATGTGCTGGGTGGCCAATGGCACAGGTGCACAGCAACCTGTAACCATGAATGCATTGTTGATGCATAGGGCGGATCGGGAAGAGGTGACTGTGTAATCTGGACATATATATATATATATATATATATATATATATATATATATATATATATATATATATATATATATATATGTATATATATATATACAGATATATATTGACATGCTGTAAAACATAGCCGAGTCTTATCAAATGCTAAGGGAAATGTGATGGGCTGAAACAGAAATTTGATTCTAATTCAGCAAAGACAGTAACTCTCACAGAAAATTCGGTCCTAGCATTTTGAAGCTTTTAATTGTGGCAAAACAACCTTACATTTATATCAACAACGAGAATATGAATAACCACAGCCTGCAAAAGATCCATGTAATGTAAAAGAAACATATATATATATATATATACATACATATATATATATACATACATATATATATATAAATATATATATATATATTTATATATATATATATATATATATATATATATATGCAGCCGATGATAGTTTTACAGGATAATGCTCTTGTGACCCAGTCTGCACTCAGTAACCATAGCTTCATGCTGCACCTATTAGATAAAAACAAATCAAACCATCTCTGAGGCCACTGATGGAAAACATGATTTAATACTGACTATGATTTATCTGAGGGTATCACTCAGGGGATGATGGTGGAGTTGATAGGCCATGGAAATGGTGAAGAGGATATGTACTTGTTGGGGAAATGGAGTGTAACGCCTCGGATTTCCAAAACAAAGCTAAGTTAAAATTTTCATGAATTTCTTTTTTTTTTTTTCTTTGCAGCGGAACTTAGAAAAGCTTTTAGCAGCGGAATAAGACGATAATGAGTCGTCGGTTTTAGAAAACTCCGAGCACGTTGCAGGTATGTGGCCAAGCAATTCATTGACCACCAAGGTGTTCCATTTTATCGAAAATTCATGTTTATTACAACAATACTGCTTAGAAAAGCAGTGTAGGTTCAATAAAAGGAAGCAGTACAACTCTGTCTAGAGAAACCCTGGAACTCGATGCCGCCTTGCTCCGCATATCGCCACGCAGGTCCAACACCTGAAATCCCCATTAAACGGGGTCAGAACCACTGATGGTCTGGTAAGCATGCAGTCATACATCCATTCAACTCAAATACGATAATGACCACTCAGGGTCGCAATGCGCAATTACGACGCTCAAGCCTCCAAGACTTAGCGTATTTCGCAAGAGCCTCCTCAGGGCTATGAGTTGAGCATCCGCTCAAGTCCTCATGACTTAGAGCAAGCCATTTCAGGGTTGTGATTGAATAGCCGCTTAAGTCTCCACGACTTAGCCATGACCTCTTCCGGGTCTCAAAGTGATGTCTAGCTCAAGTCTTCATACTTGGCACATCCGTATCCAACGCATCTAAGGACAACTCCTCGAGCTTCGCTTAGTCGTGCGGATACAACACGGGTCTTTGCCCAGTCGGTCCAGTAGTATACCGAACATGACACCTTCACAAAGGTTATGCAGGACTGACTCAACACGTCATCCACTCATACATTCAAAGCATCGTTGTACCTAGAACTAATGCATTGTTTGATAATTAACCGCTCCCGCCTTTGGTACGCAGGTAGAGCTATTGTCCGGGCATCAACGCGACGTTCTGGGGGTTGATTATTCTATGTATTTTAGATACCCCAGAGGCCTGTTGACCCTATCCATAGTAGGGCAGTGTGTTTCAACTGGGAGAATCCTACTAGGCCCATATTCGGATGCATCCTCTACTTGCAGTAGTTGGGTTCAATCCTTAGATCTTAAGGATAACCACGACCCCAAAACCCATGAGTGACTGAGGCCATCGTGGACTCTATCAGGTCCAAAGTAAAATACATGTCACTCAAGGCTGTACCATCACTGTCATTCCACAGTGAGCATAATTCCTGAAGGGGTCTGCCAGTCTTACAATTACTTGGACAGAATCTGCATGCCATTTAGGTAGCCCGTGCTTTCAGCACTACGGGAGTATGTACCCGACCCCATTCAGTCTGCCCCAACACAGTCATTACTGAGGGGGTACCCCTAACACGATTTTCAACCGCGGGGTATGTGCGACCTTAAGTCTTATTCATATGCATGCAGAACACCGCTCTTTGGCACTTCGGCCACCACGAGCATCACACCTCTTTGGGTGAAAACAACACACTCTGGCTCTTCGGCCCTTACGAGTCTGGTTGTGTAACCGTTCTCAATGAGCATGCATATGACTCGATCTAAATAGATCGGCTACTCGGCGTATTTTTACGCAACGAGTCCAAACCTAGCCAAGGCGCAACCTCTACTCCGGCTAAGCGGCCCTTACGAGCAAGGTGCCCTTGCAGGCACAAGGATACGAGCCGATCTGGCATCGTTCCATCAACGGACATCATTATGCCGTTCCATTGGTTCCGGCAGCTTTTCTGCGACCATTTCGTCAGCTCCTCCCCTGCTCTACCGGCAGTGGTGCGACGAACCCTTCTACGTTGTAGAGGGCAAACCATGAACTGGGTAGCACTCTGCTATATGTCAGAGTATCCTGCTACGTTCTTTCTGAGCTATTCTTAGCTTCTTTAGAAATTTCAGCAGCACTTCCTCTCTTTTACGGAGAAAGCGTGCGTTTCTTTTATCCATTTCAGCGGCATCTCCCCTCTTTGGTAGGAAATCGCCACGCTTAATTCGGGAAATGGATGCGCACCGTTGTGCGTACTTTGCATCCATCAAGGTTGCAGGAACCCTGGGCCATAGCCAGGCCATACATAATTAACTTAGTCTTTACGTAAAGAGCATTTTGCCAAAAAGCGAAGCCTTTCCAATAGGGGCTTCATTCGTCAAGCAGAATCTTGAACGAGGAGCGGTCAAGGAATCGCATGGGCGATTTGGAGTTGATCTCCATTTGAACGCTCATTTATGCGCTATATATGTAGTATAAGCAGAAGCTTGTGCTTTATACAGCGGCGGCGTAAAGAAATGCATATACTATTGTTCAGGGTGTGTAACTGAACGAAATATTCTACATATATAACAAAGCAGAAGCCTTGGCATCGTTCGACGCGACGGCGTAAGTAAATACATTGCAGAAAGCAGGAGCCTTGGCATCGTTCGACGCGACGGCGTAAGTAAATGCATAATCGGAAGTGCAGTAATCGGAAGTACAGAAAACAGGGAGCCTTAGCATCATACGACGCGACGGCAAAGGTAAATTACATAGCCTGTGCGATATAAGACGCGTCGGTAGAATCAGCAGATATACACCTATATCCGCATCCAACGATAGTTACGAGGCGAGCGGGTGAACACCGAAGTGTCCTAAAGGGCTCAACCAAGAACTAAAGTGAGATACCATTTTGAAGAACGCATATACTGCGTGTTTGAACATAGATATATCCGACGATAGTTACGAGACGAGCGGGTGAACACCGAAGTGTCCAAAAAGGGCTCAATCAAGAACTAAAGCAAGATACTACTTCAGAATGTATATTCTATATACAAACAATCAAATACTTGAGAGAGATGGATCAACGAAGCGAACTTACTTCAAATCGTGGAAGAAACGGTTCCGAGTTGCTTCTTTGGCTTCGAGCCTTTCTTCGAGAGGTCAGACTAAGTCAGATGAAGCTGACTTAGTTGAGAAAGAGGTAGAGCAGGTCAAGCTACTCAACCTAAGTGGTTTGAACCAAACAGGGTTCGATCCAAGTCAACTGGGTTCAGCAGGTTCGAACTCAGCTCAAGTAGGCTAAGTCTGGGTTCAGAAACCCAAACCAGAATCTGGACCAAAAAGGACTTTGACTTTGACTTTAAACCCAACTAGGTTCAAGTCAAGTCAACTGGGTTTGGACCAGGTCAAGTGGGTTCAGACCCAGGTCAGGTGGGTTAGGACCAGGTCAGGCAGGCTCAGGCTAAGTCAGGCAGGCTCAGACCAGGTCAGGTGGGCTCAGGTGGGCTAGGCTAGGTAGGGGAGGTTTAGGAGAGAGAGAGAAGGCAAGAGAGAGAGGGGGGGTCGAAATTATGAGAAGAGAGAGAGTGGGGAGGGCTATTTATAGCCCAAGCCCACCTCCTCTTGGGTTTTTCCATGCCCCTTTTACCCCTTGGCTTCTTTTAAATTCCTAGAGGTTCCTTTTGAGGTGGGGCCCACAAGATATTTCCATAGGATATTTTGTGGGTCCCACAAGATATTTTCTGAGGAATATTTCTGTGGGTCCCACCAATATTTCCGTGGGTCCCGCAAGAATTTCGGGTTTTCGGCGATTTTCAGCTAAGAGTACAAGGTGAAGAGTTCAGGATATTTATCCCGCATATCCGATTCGGGCTCCCAAGTGCAATCATCGATTCCATGATGCTGCCACCTCACTTTAACAAGTGGAATGACCTTTGTTCTTAGCACTTGCTCCCGTCGGTCCATGATCTCCACTGGCCTTTCTTCTTCCGTCATATCTTCTCGGATGTCAATGTCTTCATGTTGAATGACGTGAGAAGGATCATGAACGTACTTTCTAAGCATTGATACGTGAAATACATCATGTATTTGCGCGTATTGTGGTGGCAATGCTACTCGGTAGGCAGTCTCTCCGATCCGGCTCAAAACTTCGAAGGGACCAACGAATCTGGGGCTGAGCTTCCCCTTCTTTCCAAAACAAAACACACTCTTGGTTGGAGAGACCTTGATAAAAACCTTATCTCCAACCGCAAAAGCGAGTTCCCTACGCCGCTGATCGGCGTAGCTCTTCTGTCGACTCTGAGCAGTCAGTAGCTTCTTTCTGATCATGTGGACCTGCTCAGTATAATGCTGCAACACAATGGGCGAGTCCAAGGTTCGCTCAGCCACTTCACCCCAATGGATTGGTGATCTACAGGGTCGTCCATACAAGGCTTCATACGGTGCCATCCCAATGCTAGCGTGGTGGCTATTATTATAAACAAATTCAGCCAACGCTAGGTGGGAATCCCAATCACCTTTCCATTCCAGCATACAGGCTCTTAGCATATCTTCAAGAGTCTGTATGGTTCGTTCTTATTGCCCATCTGTTTGGGGATGGAATGTTGTACTGAACTTGAGTTTCGTCCCCAGGGCTCTCTGAAGCTGCTCCCAAAAGTGAGAGGTGAACTTCGGGTCACGATCGGATATGATCGAAATCGGCACTCCATGGAGTCTAACGATTTCCCGAATGTAGATCCCTGCCAATCGTTCAGTTGAGTATCGAGTGTTGATTGGCAGGAAGTGAGCAGACTTGGTGAGTCTGTCCACGATCACCCATATCGAATCGTGTTGTCTCTTGGATCGAGGCAATCCAACGATGAAATCCATCGTAATGCCTTCCCATTTCCATTCTGGAATCTCGATCCGTTGCATCTTTCCACCAGGGCGCTGATGTTCGATCTTAACTTGCTGGCAGATCAAACACTTCGAGACAAACGTAGCCACATCACGCTTCATACCCTTCCACCAGTACTTCCTCTGCAAATCTCGGAACATCTTCGTACCTCCAGGGTGAATGGTGTACTTGCTATTATGAGGCTCATGGAGTACTTCCTGTCTTAGCTCAGGGTTATTTGGAACCCAAATCCTTTCTTCCATCCATATTCCTCCATCTCCTTTCAAACGGAAGAAAGTGTCATCTTTTTCAACACGAGCTTTCAATTCCAAGTACTGGGGATCCTTGAACTGTTCGGCTACGATGCGATCGAGGAACTCAATGTGGATCGTCAAACATGACATTTGGATTCGGCCAGAATCAGCCAAAAATGGCCTCCAGTTGACGAAATCCTCTATCAACTTCCATTGTCCGGTTAGGCTGGCCAGAGTGCCAACAGTCTTGCGACTAAGGGCATCTGCTACAACATTCGCCTTTCCAGGGTGATAGGAAAGCGTGAATTCATAGTCTTTGAGGAATTCCAGCCATCGCCGTTGCCGCATATTGAGTTCTTTTTGAGAAAAGAGGTATTTTAGGCTTTTATGGTCCGACATGACCTCAAATTTCTCTCCATAAAGGTAGTGTCGCCAAATTTTAAGTGCGAACACTACCGCGGCAAGCTCAAGATCGTGGGTTGGATAATTTTTCTCATGGACTTTCAACTGTCGTGACACATAGGCGATTACTTTGCCATGCTGCATCAACACACAACCAAGACCTGTTCCCGAGGCATCGGTATAAGCCACGAAGCCTCCCTGACCAGAAGGTAAGGTAAGGACAGGAGCAGTGGTAAGCCTCTGTTTGAGAACCTCAAAGCACTCCTTACACTGGTCAGTCCATTCAAACTTGACTCCCTTTTTAAGTAATTTCGTCATCGGTACGGCGATTCGGGAGAAGTCTTGTATGAACTTCCGATAATATCCGGCAAGTCCAAGGAAGCTACGAACCTCAGTGATATTTTCTGGCTGCTTCCAGTCCATCACAGCTTCCACCTTCGCAGGATCCACTGCGATTCCATCTTTTGAGATCACATGACCAAGGAACATCACTTTATCTAGCCAGAATTCACATTTTGAAAACTTAGCATAGAGTTGGTTATCTTGAAGGGTTTTCAAGACGATTTTCAAGTGCTCCACGTGTTGTTCCTTGTTCTCAGAATATACGAGAATGTCATCAATAAAGACGATGACAAAGCTATCCAAATATGGTCTGAATATCCGGTTCATTAGATCCATAAAGGCAGCAGGCGCATTAGTGAGTCCGAAGGGCAGTACTACGAACTCATAATGGCCGTATCTCGTTCTGAAGGCTGTCTTGGGTATATCCTCTTCCTTTACTCTGAGCTGATGGTACCCAGACCTGAGGTCGATCTTGGAGAACACCCTCGCTGTTCTGAGCTGATCGAATAAGTCCTCAATCTGAGGCAACGGGTACTTATTTTTAACAGTTGCCTGGTTAAGCATCCGATAATCGATGCATAACCGAAGGGATCCATCCTTCTTCTTTATAAATAGTACCGGGGCTCCCCACGGTGACACACTCGGTCGGATGAACCCTTGTTCCATCAGTTCTTCCAACTGACACTTCAACTCACTGAGTTCAGCTGGCGCCATTCGATACGGGGCTTTGGATATCGGCACTGTTCCAGGTAAGGATTGAATTCCAAATTCAACCTCACGAAGTGGCGGAAGTCCTGGCAATTCCTCAGGAAACACATCGGGAAACTCCCGCACCACTTCCAAACTCTCAAGGGGTTGGTCATTGGATTTTTCACCGAGAGACTCAACAGGAAGGCCACACAACCCTTCCTAAGGTATTTTTGTACCTTAAGTGCTGATATGAGCCTTTTCTGTGGAACTGGTTTGGATAACCGGTACTCCATCTTAGGCAATCCGGGTCGAGATAGAATCACTCTGCCCTCGCGGCACAGAATCTTGGCATTATTCTGAGCCAACCAATTCATTCCCAGAATGACATCGTACTGTATCATATCGATCAGGATGGCGTCGGTAGGCAAGTGTTGCCCTGCTATCTCAATATCCAAATTTTTCACACACCGGATACATTTGGTGCGTGAACCCAACGGGTTATATACTTCGATCATTTTATCAATCGGTTGCACCAAAGCATGGAGTTGTTCGGTGAAATCGTCAGAGATAAACGTATGAGTAGCACCACAATCAAACAAGACGTAAGCTGCATGTCCATTAACAGGTACGATGCCTTTAATCAGGTCACCATTTTCGACTTGTTCAGTCGTTACAGCATATACACGACCTGCAGCAGGCCTTTGTTCTACTCTAGGTGGAGGTCGTTGAAACTGAGAACGTTGTGCTGCTGGTCGAGAGGGTCCGGCAGATCCGGCACTACTCCTCTGTTCATCTGCAGCCTTCTTGGCGCAATCCCTTATAAAGTGGCCCATCTTGCCACAATACAAAGCACCCACCAATGTCACGAGGACATGGCTTTCCGGGGTGGTTCATACGACACCTTGGGCAGCTGAAGTTGGACGGCTGACCATTCAGAGTTGTGTTCTGTCTTGGCCTCACGACTTGCTGAGTGTTGTTCCCAACTTGGAACTTCTTCTTTTGAAAGGGTTGTCGTGAACCCTGGCCACTTGGGAACGTCCTTTTACGATTCCCACCATTCACTATGGGCTTCTTTGCTACGATCACTTTAGATCGTGCCCAGTCCTCTTGGATTTTTGAAGCTGCTGCTACCGCAGCATGAAAAGTCGAAGGCATGCTTGTTATCACTCGAGATCGCAGCCCTTCGCGCAGACCATTCACATATTTGTCGGCCCTTTCTTGGTCTGTTTCGAACAATCGAGAGCAGTAGCGCTCTAGATTCTGAAATTTGGTGGTATAGTCCATTAGACTCATACCGCCCTGTTCCAACTCCAGAAACTCCATCTTTTTCTTGTTTCTGGAATGCAATGGGAAGTAGTTATCCATAAAAGTCCTCCGAAAGTCAGTCCAAGGAATGACTTCAACTTGTGAGAACTGGATAAGTTTAGTTGTATCCCACCACTTCCGTGCATTGTCTTTCAACCGATACGTGCCAAAATTGGTCTTCTTTTCCTCTGGTACTCCCAGTACTAAGAAGGCACGTTCCGTCTCTTCGATCCAACTCTCCGCGAGCTCAGGATCGACTATGTCAATGAAAACTGGCGGGTCAAGCTTGAGGAACTTCTCATAAGTCACTCCTCCCAGGTGCTCGTTTCGTGGTGCGACTGGTTCTGGCCTCGTTTCACGGATGGCTGTAACCAGGTTGTTGAGTGTCTCCAACAGGAATCCCTGCGTATGAGACTCCTCGCTTGGTATGGTTCTCCTCGTCGTAGGAGCCATTTATCTATGCACACACAAGCACTTGTTTTTAGTTTCTTAATGTATATATGGAAGTAAAAGCTTTATTTACTTAATATACATCACATTTACACAAGCATCACCTTAAACAAAACGTCATGCCGCACTGGGAGACTTTAGGCATTGAGAAACTATATACATGAGTCTACTGACTCCAAAGCATCACCAGTCTCTTTAAGACTTGGATTTCTTTGATGATGACGAACTCCAAAAGGTCCATCTATTGCCACATGACCTTGGAGCAGGCACTACTAGCTTTGGCTTGGGCGGCACTTCCGCACTAGCAAGCGAATATTGGGGATATATGAGGGACTCCAGTCCACTTTCCCAGTCAGCAAGATCAAGACTCTGGGAGTCTGGAATAATGATTGGCGAACAGAAAGAATCCCCTCTTTTGTTCCTGCCATTTAAGCTCGGCATATGTGATGCCGGATGGTAGCTTGGCGAGTGATAGACCTCCGCAGGGAAGTTCAAATCAAAATCCCTCAGCCTTGGTAATTCATCAAAAGATGTTGGGGTATGGTTGCTCCCAACACTAGAGTGATGCGGTCCACTGACACGCGAAGTCTCATCCCTGAGACCCTTTGAAGCCCACCGACCCATATCGGCGGTACATTTCCTTTGGCATTCGTTGGCGGAATGCCCATCTTCGCCACAGTATTGGCAGTCTTGGACTTCATACGGGCATATCCACTCATCGTGCATGACCTTGCAGCGATAGCAGTATCCACGCGAGTCATGAGTTGCCATCTATACAAAGATGCACCCAGATCAGAACAAAAGTATAAAAACATATACTTACAGTGCGATATCGGGACTATGACGGATCTTGAACCAGGTTTCTCAGACTCATGCTCTGATACCAATTCTGTAATGCCCCGGATTTCCAAAACAAAGCTAAGTTAAAATTTTCATGAATTTCTTTTTTTTTTTTTCTTTGCAGCGGAACTTAGAAAAGCTTTTAGCAGCGGAATAAGACGATAATGAGTCGTCGGTTTTAGAAAACTCCGAGCACGTTGCAGGTATGTGGCCAAGCAATTCATTGACCACCAAGGTGTTCCATTTTATCGAAAACTCATGTTTATTACAACACTACTGCTTAGAAAAGCAGTGTAGGTTCAATAAAAGGAAGCAGTACAACTCTGTCTAGAGAAACCCTGGAACTCGATGCCGCCTTGCTCCGCATATCGCCACGCAGGTCCAACACCTGAAATCCCCATTAAACGGGGTCAGAACCACTGATGGTCTGGTAAGCATGCAGTCATACATCCATTCAACTCAAATACGATAATGACCACTCAGGGTCGCAATGCGCAATAACGACGCTCAAGCCTCCAAAACTTAGCGTATTTCGCAAGAGCCTCCTCAGGGCTATGAGTTGAGCATCCGCTCAAGTCCTCATGACTTAGAGCAAGCCTTTTCAGGGCTGTGATTTGAATAGCCGCTTAAGTCTCCACGACTTAGCCAAGACCTCTTCCGGGTCTCAAAGTGATGTCTAGCTCAATTCTTCATACTTGGCACATCCGTATCCCACGCATCTAAGGACAACTCCTTGAGCTTCGCTTAGTCGTGCGGATACAACACGGGTCTTTGCCCAGTCGGTCCAGTAGTATACCGAACATGACACCTTCACAAAGGTTATGCAGGACTGACTCAACACGTCATTCACTCATACATTCAAAGCATCGCTGTACCTAGAACTAATGCATTGTTTGATAATTAACCGCTCCCGCCTTTGGTACGCAGGTAGAGCTATTGTCCGGGCATCAACGCGACGTTCTGGGGGTTGATTATTCTATGTATTTTAGATACCCCAGAGGCCTGTTGACCCTATCCATAGTAGGGCAGTGTGTTTCAACTGGGAGAATCCTACTAGGCCCATATTCGGATGCATCCTCTACTTGCAGTAGTTGGGTTCAATCCTTAGATCTTAAGGATAACCACGACCCCAAAACCCATGAGTGACTGAGGCCATCGTGGACTCTATCAGGTCCAAAGTAAAATACATGTCACTCAAGGCTGTACCATCACTGTCATTCCATAGTGAGCATAATTCCTGAAGGGGTCTGCCAGTCTTACAATTACTTGGACAGAATCTGCATGCCATTTTGGCAGCCCGTGCTTTCAGCACTACGGGAGTATGTACCCGACCCCATTCAGTCTGCCCCAACACAGTCATTACTGAGGGGGTACCCCTAACACGATTTTCAACCGCGGGGTATGTGCGACCTTAAGTCTTATTCATATGCATGCAGAACACCGCTCTTTGGCACTTCGGCCACCACGAGCATCACACCTCTTTGGGTGGAAACAACACACTCTGGCTCTTCGACCCTTACGAGTCTGGTTGTGTAACCGTTCTCAATGAGCATGCATATGACTCGATCTAAATAGATCGGCTACTCGGCGTATTTTTACGCAACGAGTCCAAACCTAGCCAAGGCGCAACCTCTACTCCGGCTCAGCGGCCCTTACGAGCAAGGTGCCCTTGCAGGCACAAGGATACGAGCCGATCTAGCATCGTTCCATCAACGGACATCATTATGTCGTTCCATTGGTTCCGGCAGCTCTTCTGCCGACCATTTCGTCAGCACCTCCCCTGCTCTACCGGCAGTGGTGTGACGAACCCTTCTACGTTGTAGAGGGCAAACCATGAACTGGGTAGCACTCTGCTATATGTCAGAGTATCCTGCTACGTTCTTTCTGAGCTATTCTTAGCTTCTTTAGAAATTTCAGCAGCACTTCCTCTCTTTTACGGAGAAAGCGTGCGTTTCTTTTATCCATTTCAGCGGCATCTCCCCTCTTTGGTAGGAAATCGCCACGCTTAATTCGGGAAATGGATGCGCACCGTTGTGCGTACTTTGCATCCATCAAGGTTGCAGGAACCCTGGGCCATAGCCAGGCCATACATAATTAACTTAGTCTTTACGTAAAGAGCATTTTGCCAAAAAGCGAAGCCTTTCCAATAGGGGCTTCATTCGTCAAGCAGAATCTTGAACGAGGAGCGGTCAAGGAATCGCATGGGCGATTTGGAGTTGATCTCCATTTGAACGCTCATTTATGCGCTATATATGTAGTATAAGCAGAAGCCTGTGCTTTATACAGTGGCGGCGTAAAGAAATGCATATACTATTGTTCAGGGTGTGTAACTGAACGAAATATTCTACATATATAACAAAGCAGAAGCCTTGGCATCGTTCGACGCGACGGCGTAAGTAAATACATTGCAGAAAGCAGGAGCCTTGGCATCGTTCGACGCGACGGCGTAAGTAAATGCATAATCGGAAGTGCAGTAATCGGAAGTACAGAAAACAGGGAGCCTTGGCATCATACGACGCGACGGCAAAGGTAAATTACATAGCCTGTGCGATATAAGACGCGTCGACAGAATCAGCAGATATACACCTAGATCCGCATCCAACGATAGTTACGAGTCGAGCGGGTGAACACCGAAGTGTCCTAAAGGGCTCAACCAAGAACTAAAGTGAGATACCATTTTGAAGAACGCATATACTGCGTGTTTGAATATAGATATATCCGACGATAGTTACGAGACGAGCGGGTGAACACCGAAGTGTCCAAAAAGGGCTCAATCAAGAACTAAAGCAAGATACTACTTCAGAAAGTATATTCTATATACAAACAATCAAATACTTGAGAGAGATGGATCAACGAAGCGAACTTACTTCAAATCGTGGAAGAAACGACTCCGAGTTGCTTCTTTGGCTTCGAGCCTTCCTTCGAGAGGTCAGACTAAGTCAGATGAAGCTGACTTAGTTGAGAAAGAGGTAGAGCAGGTCAAGCTACTCAACCTAAGTGGTTTGAACCAAACAGGGTTCGATCCAAGTCAACTGGGTTCAGCAGGTTCGAACTCAGCTCAAGTAGGCTAAGTCTGGGTTCAGAAACCCAAACCGGAATCTGGACCAAAAAGGACTTTGACTTTGACTTTAAACCCAACTAGGTTCAAGTCAAGTCAACTGGGTTTGGACCAGGTCAAGTGGGTTCAGACCCAGGTCAGGTGGGTTAGGACCAGGTCAGGCAGGCTCAGGCTAAGTCAGGCAGGCTCAGACCAGGTCAGGTGGGCTCAGGTGGGCTAGGCTAGGTAGGGGAGGTTTAGGAGAGAGAGAGAAGGCAAGAGAGAGAGGGGGGGTCGAAATTATGAGAAGAGAGAGAGTGGGGAGGGCTATTTATAGCCCAAGCCCACCTCCTCTTGGGTTTTTCCATGCCCCTTTTACCCCTTGGCTTCTTTTAAATTCCTGGAGGTTCCTTTTGAGGTGGGGCCCACAAGATATTTTCATAGGATATTTTGTGGGTCCCACAAGATATTTTCTGAGGAATATTTCTGTGGGTCCCACCAATATTTCCGTGGGTCCCGCAAGAATTTCGGGTTTTCGGCGATTTTTTTCCGAAAAATTCTGAGTACGCCATTTTCTTCGTATTGACGTAACTAAGAAAGTTGGCTCGTACGAATCTATTGATTTCGTTTAGTTACGAAGTTATGGCTTCCAGAGTGTTTGAGCATATATTCGCAATTCGACGAATATCCTAAGTATAACTGGCTCGCAGGAATTGATTCGTTTCGCATTCTGAGAAGAAATGCTATTTTTACCGGTAAATGCCTCATGAATTTTATTCAGATATTTTCTGAAAAATTGCGGGTCTTACATCATTACCCCCTTAAAGGAATTTCGTCCGCGAAATTCAGCTAAGAGTACAAGGTGAAGAGTTCAGGATATTTATCCCGCATATCCGATTCGGGCTCCCAAGTGCAATCATCGATTCCATGATGCTGCCACCTCACTTTAACAAGTGGAATGACCTTTGTTCTTAGCACTTGCTCCCGTCGGTCCATGATCTCCACTGGCCTTTCTTCTTCCATCATATCTTCTCGGATGTCAATGTCTTCTTGTTGAATGACGTGAGAAGGATCATGAACGTACTTTCTAAGCATTGATACGTGAAATACATCATGTATTTGCGCGTATTGTGGTGGCAATGCTACTCGGTAGGCAGTCTCTCCGATCCGGCTCAAAACTTCGAAGGGACCAACGAATCTGGGGCTGAGCTTCCCCTTCTTTCCAAAACAAAACACACTCTTGGTTGGAGAGACCTTGATAAAAACCTTATCTCCAACCGCAAAAGCGAGTTCCCTACGCCGCTGATCGGCGTAGCTCTTCTGTCGACTCTGAGCAGTCAGTAGCTTCTTTCTGATCATGTGGACCTGCTCAGTATAATGCTGCAACACAATGGGCGAGTCCAAGGTTCGCTCAGCCACTTCACCCCAATGGATTGGTGATCTACAGGGTCGTCCATACAAGGCTTCATACGGTGCCATCCCAATGCTAGCGTGGTGGCTATTATTATAAGCAAATTCAGCCAACGCTAGGTGGGAATCCCAATCACCTTTCCATTCCAGCATACAGGCTCTTAGCATATCTTCAAGAGTCTGTATGGTTCGTTCTGATTGCCCATCTGTTTGGGGATGGAATGCTGTACTGAACTTGAGTTTCGTCCCCAGGGCTCTCTGAAGCTGCTCCCAAAAGTGAGAGGTGAACTTCGGGTCACGATCGGATATGATCGAAATCGGCACTCCATGGAGTCTAACGATTTCCCGAATGTAGATCCCTGCCAATCGTTCAGTTGAGTATCGAGTGTTGATTGGCAGGAAGTGAGCAGACTTGGTGAGTCTGTCCACGATCACCCATATCGAATCGTGTTGTCTCTTGGATCGAGGCAATCCAACGATGAAATCCATCGTAATGCCTTCCCATTTCCATTCTGGAATCTCGATCTGTTGCATCTTTCCACCAGGGCGCTGATGTTCGATCTTAACTTGCTGGCAGATCAAACACTTCGAGACAAACGTAGCCACATCACGCTTCATACCCTTCCACCAGTACTTCCACTGCAAATCTCGGAACATCTTCGTACCTCCAGGGTGAATGGTGTACTTGCTATTATGAGCCTCCTGGAGTACTTCCTGTCTTAGCTCAGGGTTATTTGGAACCCAAATCCTTTCTTCCATCCATATTCCTCCATCTCCTTTCAAACGGAAGAAAGTGTCATCTTTTTCAACACGAGCTTTCAATTCCAAGTACTGGGGATCCTTGAACTGTTCGGCTACAATGCGATCGAGGAACTCAATGTGGATCGTCAAACATGACATTTGGATTCGGCCAGAATCAGCCAAAAATGGCCTCCAGTTGACGAAATCCTCTATCAACTTCCATTGTCCGGTTAGGCTGGCCAGAGTGCCAACAGTCTTGCGACTAAGGGCATCTGCTACAACATTCGCCTTTCCAGGGTGATAGGAAAGCGTGAATTCATAGTCTTTGAGGAATTCCAGCCATCGCCGTTGCCGCATATTGAGTTCTTTTTGAGAAAAGAGGTATTTTAGGCTTTTATGGTCCAACATGACCTCAAATTTCTCTCCATAAAGGTAGTGTCGCCAAATTTTAAGTGCGAACACTACCGCGGCAAGCTCAAGATCGTGGGTTGGATAATTTTTCTCATGGACTTTCAACTGTCGTGATGCATAGGCGATTACTTTGCCATGCTGCATCAACACACAACCCAGACCTGTTCCCGAGGCATCGGTATAAGCCACGAAGCCTCCCTGACCAGAAGGTAAGGTAAGGACAGGGGCAGTGGTAAGTCTCTGTTTGAGAACCTCAAAGCACTCTTTACACTGGTCAGTCCATTCAAACTTGACTCCCTTTTTAAGTAATTTCGTCATCGGTACGGCGATTCGGGAGAAGTCTTGTATGAACTTCCGATAATATCCGGCAAGTCCAAGGAAGCTACGGACCTCAGTGATATTTTTTGGCTGCTTCCAGTCCATCACAGCTTCCACCTTCGCAGGATCCACTGCGATTCCATCTTTTGAGATCACATGACCAAGGAACATCACTTTATCTAGCCAGAATTCACATTTTGAAAACTTAGCATAGAGTTGGTTATCTTGAAGGGTTTTCAAGACGATTTTCAAGTGCTCCATGTGTTGTTCCTTATTCTCAGAATATACGAGAATGTCATCAATAAAGACGATGACAAAGCTATCCAAATATGGTCTGAATATCCGGTTCATTAGATCCATAAAGGCAGCAGGCGCATTAGTGAGTCCGAAGGGCATTACTACGAACTCATAATGGCCGTATCTCGTTCTGAAGGTTGTCTTGGGTATATCCTCTTCCTTTACTCTGAGCTGATGGTACCCAGACCTGAGGTCGATCTTGGAGAACACCCTCGCTGTTCTGAGCTGATCGAATAAGTCCTCAATCCGAGGCAACGGGTACTTATTTTTAACAGTTGCCTGGTTAAGCATCCGATAATCGATGCATAACCGAAGGGATCCATCCTTCTTCTTTACAAATAGTACCGAGGCTCCCCACGGTGACACACTCGGTCGGATGAACCCTTGTTCCATCAGTTCTTCCAACTGACACTTCAACTCACTGAGTTCAGCTGGCGCCATTCGATACGGGGCTTTGGATATCGGCGCTGTTCCAGGTAAGGATTGAATTCCAAATTCAACCTCACGAAGTGGCGGAAGTCCTGGCAATTCCTCAGGAAACACATCGGGAAACTCCCGCACCACTTCCAAACTCTCAAGGGGTTGGTCATTGGATTTTTCCACCGAGAGACTCAACAGGAAGGCCACACAACCCTTCCTAAGGTATTTTTGTACCTTAAGTGCTGATATGAGCCTTTTCTGTGGAACTGGTTTAGATAACCGGTACTCCATCTTAGGCAATCCGGGTCGAGATAGAATCACTCTGCCCTCGCGGCACAGAATCTTGGCATTATTCTGAGCCAACCAATTCATTCCCAGAATGACATCGTACTGTATCATATCGATCAGGATGGCGTCGGTAGGCAAGTGTTGCCCTGCTATCTCAATATCCAAATTTTTCACACACCGGATACATTTGGTGCGTGAACCCAACGGGTTATATACTTCGATCATTTTATCAATCGGTTGCACCAAAACGTGGAGTTGTTCGGTGAAATCGTCAGAGATAAACGTATGAGTAGCACCACAATCAAACAAGACGTAAGCTGCATGTCCATTAACAGGTACGGTGCCTTTAATCAGGTCACCATTTTCGACTTGTTCAGTCGTTACAGCATATATACGACCTGCAGCAGGCCTTTGTTCTACTCTAGGTGGAGGTCGTTGAAACTGAGAACGTTGTGGTGCTGGTCGAGAGGGTCCGGCAGATTCGGCACTACTCCTCTGTTCATCTGCAGCCTTCTTGGCGCAATCCCTTATAAAGTGGCCCATCTTGCCACAATACAAGCACCCACCTATGTCACGAGGACATGGCTTTCTGGGGTGGTTCATACGACACCTTGGGCAGCTGAAGTTGGACGGCTGACCATTCAGAGTTGTGTTCTGTCTTGGCCTCACGACTTGCTGAGTGTTGTTCCCTCCTTGGAACTTCTTCTTTTGAAAGGGTTGTCGTGAACCCTGGCCACTTGGGAACGTCCTTTTACGATTCCCACCATTCACTATGGGCTTCTTTGCTACGATCACTTTAGATCGTGCCCAGTCCTCTTGGATTTTTGAAGCTGCTGCTACCGCAGCCTGAAAAGTCGAAGGCATGCTTGTTATCACTCGAGATCGCAGCCCTTCGTGCAGACCATTCACATATTTGTCGGCCCTTTCTTGGTCTGTTTCGAACAATCGAGAGCAGTAGCGCTCTAGATTCTGAAATTTGGTGGTATAGTCCATTAGACTCATACCGCCCTGTTCCAACTCCAGAAACTCCATCTTTTTCTTGTTTCTGGAATGCAATGGGAAGTAGTTATCCATAAAAGTCCTCCGAAAGTCAGTCCAAGGAATGACTTCGACTTGTGAGAACTGGATAAGTTTAGTGGTATCCCACCACTTCCGTGCATTGTCTTTCAACCGATACTTGCCAAAATTGGTCTTCTTTTCCTCTAGTACTCGCAGTACTAAGAAGGCACGTTCCGTCTCTTCGATCCAACTCTCCGCGAGCTCAGGATCGGCTCTGCCAATGAAAACTGGCGGGTCAAGCTTGAGGAACTTCTCATAAGTCACTCCTCCCAGGTGCTCGTTTCGTGGTGCGACTGGTTCTGGCCTCGTTTCACGGATGGCTGTAACCAGGTTGTTGAGTGTCTCCAACAGGAATCCCTGCGTATGGGACTCCTCGCTTGGTATGGTTCTACTCGTCGTAGGAGCCATTTATCTATGCACACACAAGCACTTGTTTTTAGTTTCTTAATGTATATATGGAAGTAAAAGCTTTATTTACTTAATATACATCACATTTACACAAGCATCGCCTTAAACAAAACGTCATGCCGCACTGGCAGACTTTAGGCATTGAGAAACTATATACATGAGTCTACTAACTCCAAAGCATCACCAGTCTCTTTAAGACTTGGATTTCTTTGATGATGACGAACTCCAAAAGGTCCATCTATTGCCACATGACCTTGGAGCAGGCACTACTAGCTTTGGCTTGGGCGGCACTTCCGCACTAGCAAGCGAATATTGGGGATATATGAGGGACTCCAGTCCACTTTCCCAGTCAGCAAGATCAAGACTCTGGGAGTCTGGAATAATGATTGGCGAACAGAAAGAATCCCCTCTTTTGTTCCTGCCATTTAAGCTCGGCATATGTGATGCCGGATGGTAGCTTGGCGAGTGATAGACCTCCGCAGGGAAGTTCAAATCAAAATCCCTCAGCCTTGGTAATTCATCAAAAGATGTTGGGGTATGGTTGCTCCCAACACTAGAGTGATGCGGTCCACTGACACGCAAAGTCTCATCCCTGAGACCCTTTGAAGCCCGCCGACCCATATCGGCGGTACATTTCCTTTGGCATTCGTTGGCGGAATGCCCATCTTCGCCACAGTATTGGCAGTCTTGGACTTCATACGGGCATATCCACTCATCGTGCATGACCTTGCAGCGATAGCAGTATCCACGCGAGTCATGAGTTGCCATCTATACAAAGATGCACCCAGATCAGAACAAAAGTATAAAAACATATACTTACAGTGCGATATCGGGACTATGACGGATCTTGAACCAGGTTTCTCAGACTCATGCTCTGATACCAATTCTGTAACGCCCCGGATTTCCAAAACAAAGCCAAGTTAAAATTTTCATGAATTTCTTTTTTTTTTTTTCTTTGCAGCGGAACTTAGAAAAGCTTTTAGCAGCGGAATAAGACGATAATGAGTCGTCGGTTTTAGAAAACTCCGAGCACGTTGCAGGTATGTGGCCAAGCAATTCATTGACCACCAAGGTGTTCCATTTTATCGAAAACTCATGTTTATTACAACACTACTGCTTAGAAAAGCAGTGTAGGTTCAATAAAAGGAAGCAGTACAACTCTGTCTAGAGAAACCCTGGAACTCGATGCCGCCTTGCTCCGCATATCGCCACGCAGGTCCAACACCTGAAATCCCCATTAAACGGGGTCAGAACCACTGATGGTCTGGTAAGCATGCAGTCATACATCCATTCAACTCAAATACGATAATGACCACTCAGGGTCGCAATGCGCAATAACGACGCTCAAGCCTCCAAGACTTAGCGTATTTCGCAAGAGCCTCCTCAGGGCTATGAGTTGAGCATCCGCTCAAGTCCTCATGACTTAGAGCAAGCCTTTTCAGGGCTGTGATTTGAATAGCCGCTTAAGTCTCCACGACTTAGCCATGACCTCTTCCGGGTCTCAAAGTGATGTCTAGCTCAATTCTTCATACTTGGCACATCCGTATCCCACGCATCTAAGGACAACTCCTCGAGCTTCGCTTAGTCGTGCGGATACAACACGGGTCTTTGCCCAGTCGGTCCAGTAGTATACCGAACATGACACCTTCACAAAGGTTATGCAGGACTGACTCAACACGTCATCCACTCATACATTCAAAGCATCGCTGTACCTAGAACTAATGCATTGTTTGATAATTAACCGCTCCCGCCTTTGGTACGCAGGTAGAGCTATTGTCCGGGCATCAACGTGACGTTCTGGGGGTTGATTATTCTATGTATTTTAGATACCCCAGAGGCCTGTTGACCCTATCCATAGTAGGGAAGTGTGTTTCAACTGGGAGAATCCTACTAGGCCCATATTCGGATGCATCCTCTACTTGCAGTAGTTGGGTTCAATCCTTAGATCTTAAGGATAACCACGACCCCAAAACCCATGAGTGACTGAGGCCATCGTGGACTCTATCAGGTCCAAAGTAAAATGCATGTCACTCAAGGCTGTACCATCACTGTCATTCCACAGTGAGCATAATTCCTGAAGAGGTCTGCCAGTCTTACAATTACTTGGACAGAATCTGCATGCCATTTAGGCAGCCCGTGCTTTCAGCACTACGGGAGTATGTACCCGACCCCATTCAGTCTGCCCCAACACAGTCATTACTGAGGGGGTACCCCTAACACGATTTTCAACCGCGGGGTATGTGCGACCTTAAGTCTTATTCATATGCATGCAGAACACCGCTCTTTGGCACTTCGGCCACCACGAGCATCACACCTCTTTGGGTGGAAACAACACACTCTGGCTCTTCGGCCCTTACGAGTCTGGTTGTGTAACCGTTCTCAATGAGCATGCATATGACTCGATCTAAATAGATCGGCTACTCGGCGTATTTTTACGCAACGAGTCCAAACCTAGCCAAGGCGCAACCTCTACTCCGGCTCAGCGGCCCTTACGAGCAAGGTGCCCTTGCAGGCATAAGGATACGAGCCGATCTGGCATCGTTCCATCAACGGACATCATTATGCCGTTCCATTGGTTCCGGCAGCTCTTCTGCCGACCATTTTGTCAGCACCTCCCCTGCTCTACCGGCAGTGGTGCGACGAACCCTTCTACGTTGTAGAGCGCAAACCATGAACTGGGTAGCACTCTGCTATATGTAAGAGTATCCTGCTACGTTCTTTCTGAGCTATTCTCAGCTTCTTTAGAAATTTCAGCAGCACTTCCTCTCTTTTACGGAGAAAGCGTGCGTTTCTTTTATCCATTTCAGCGGCATCTCCCCTCTTTGGTAGGAAATCGCCACGCTTAATTCGGGAAATGGATGCGCACCGTTGTGCGTACTTTGCATCCATCAAGGTTGCAGGAACCCTGGGCCATAGCCAGGCCATACGTAATTAACTTAGTCTTTACGTAAAGAGCATTTTGCCAAAAAGCGAAGCCTTTCCAATAGGGGCTTCATTCGTCAAGCAGAATCTTGAACGAGGAGCGGTCAAGGAATCGCATGGGCGATTTGGAGTTGATCTCCATTTGAACGCTCATTTATGCGCTATATATGTAGTATAAGCAGAAGCTTGTGCTTTATACAGCGGCGGCGTAAAGAAATGCATATACTATTGTTCAGGGTGTGTAACTGAACGAAATATTCTACATATATAACAAAGCAGAAGCCTTGGCATCGTTCGACGCGACGGCGTAAGTAAATACATTGCAGAAAGCAGGAGCCTTGGCATCGTTCGACGCGACGGCGTAAGTAAATGCATAATCGGAAGTGCAGTAATCGGAAGTACAGAAAACCGGGAGCCTTAGCGTCATACGACGCGACGGCAAAGGTAAATTACATAGCCTGTGCGATATAAGACGCGTCGGTAGAATCAGCAGATATACACCTAGATCCGCATCCAACGATAGTTACGAGGCGAGCGGGTGAACACCGAAGTGTCCTAAAGGGCTCAACCAAGAACTAAAGTGAGATACCATTTTGAAGAACGCATATACTGCGTGTTTGAACATAGATATATCCGACGATAGTTACGAGACGAGCGGGTGAACACCGAAGTGTCCAAAAAGGGCTCAATCAAGAACTAAAGCAAGATACTACTTCAGAAAGTATATTCTATATACAAACAATCAAATACTTGAGAGAGATGGATCAACGAAGCGAACTTACTTCAAATCGTTGAAGAAACGGCTCCGAGTTGCTTCTTTGGCTTCGAGCCTTCCTTCGAGAGGTCAGACTAAGTCAGATGAAGCTGACTTAGTTGAGAAAGAGGTAGAGCAGGTCAAGCTACTCAACCTAAGTGGTTTGAACCAAACAGGGTTCGATACAAGTCAACTGGGTTCAGCAGGTTTGAACTCTGCTCAAGTAGGCTAAGTCTGGGTTCAGAAACCCAAACCAAAATCTGGACCAAAAAGGACTTTGACTTTGACTTTAAACCCAACTAGGTTCAAGTCAAGTCAACTGGGTTTGGACCAGGTCAAGTGGGTTCAGACCCAGGTCAGGTGGGTTAGGACCAGGTCAGGCAGGCTCAGGCTAAGTCAGGCAGGCTCAGACCAGGTCAGGTGGGCTCAGGTGGGCTAGGCTAGGTAGGGGAGGTTTAGGAGAGAGAGAGAAGGCAAAAGAGAGAGGGGGGGTCGAAATTATGAGAAGAGAGAGAGTGGGGAGGGCTATTTATAGCCCAAGCCCACCTCCTCTTGGGTTTTTCCATGCCCCTTTTACCCCTTGGCTTCTTTTAAATTCCTGGAGGTTCCTTTTGAGGTGGGGCCCACAAGATATTTCCATAGGATATTTTGTGGGTCCCACAAGATATTTTCTGAGGAATATTTCTGTGGGTCCCACCAATATTTCCGTGGGTCCCGCAAGAATTTTGGGTTTCCGGCGATTTTTTTCCGAAAAATTCTGAGTACGCCATTTTCTTCGTATTGACGTAACTAAGAAAGTTGGCTCGTACGAATCTATTGATTTCGTTTAGTTAGGAAGTTATGGCTTCCAAAGTGTTTGAGCATATATTCGCAATTCGACGAATATCCTAAGTATAACTGGCTCGCAGGAATTGATTCGTTTCGCATTCTGAGAAGAAATGCTATTTTTACCGGTAAATGCCTCATGAATTTTATTCAGATATTTTCTGAAAAATTGCGGGTCTTACATGAAGCATCAATTTAACAACTGCTGCAGCCACAACAAATTTTTCATGTCCCAATCTCTACATAGAAACTGCTTGCTGAGGCCATCACTTATAATAATAAGCTTACCTTGGGCATCATAGGAAATACCCAGCAAGTCTAAATTTATCAGAATTCACATCCAGTGCACCAGCTCTAACCGAGATACTTATCCCTTTTGAGTTGTCTTGGCAACCTGGGACCAAAGACCGATACTGATGGGTCATAACGGTTGTTAAATGGCATAAAATCACCCGATTCCAGTGATTCATCATGGGGTGACTATCCTCATTTCCCAAGATCCGAATGATCTATCAGCCAATTCCCACCTGAAGGCTAAAACCAAAGCAAATTTTTTTTTTTTTAGAGAAGATCATTATAAGAAGCGTGGCCTTCACCTGCAGATCACTCAAAATTTACATGATATCGTTGGAACCCTATATTTATTACTGATCCAAAATGCTAATGACTGCCATTTTGAGCTATCTGAGCTCATCAGTGACTTATACATGGTTTAAGTTGATTTTGAATCATTAACCTACTAATCATCAATGAAAATCTGACCTATATTCCTGCGTGATGCATCTACCTTCATGTGTCATTTATAGTGAACTAGTATAATGAGGCTTGAAGCAACATATATCAAAACAGACGTGATTGCATGAATGACTGAAGTGGAGGGATTCATGTAAAGGACCACATATATATATATATATATATATATATATATATATATATATATATATATATATATATATATATATATATATATATACATATACAGAAGAGGAGGAAAGCACATATATTCAACACCATGCATAAGTGATTTACCAGTAAAATGCACAAGGTCTCAGGATAGTTAAATACTCATCATCATACGGACTCCTGTAGAGATAAGAACAACCAATTAAATCACATACCCACCGAGAAGACTTAAGGAGAGAGAAAATTTGCCATCGCAAATGGCAGATACAACAATGATGATCCAAGACAAAAGGTATTAGCAATCATAACTATGCAAACAAAACAGAAAAGAAAAGAAGAAAAAAATGCCAACATCATTTCCTTGTTCCTGAGCCCTTTTAATGGGAATGAGATGGAAAGAGGGGAGATAAGTTGCCGAAATTGAGTCAGATATGTAAAATGAATTTAATTTCAGAAAATTTTGAGGAATAAAATGGAATTTAGATTAGAAACTGACTCAGTTACCCAAAAAATGGGGGAAAAGGGCAAAAAGGGGACATTTACAACATTTTGAAAATTTTGGGGTGTTAGCCCATGTGCGCAGGAAGGCATTCATACCAGCCTATAATGAGACCAAATTATATATATTGAGACAAATGTGGGAACAAACGTCACAGTGAAATCTACAAAGAAGCCAGACCATTGATTTCTTGGGAGGGATTGGCAGAGGGAGCTACTACTTGGTCCACACCGACATGAGTGGAGCTCACGGTCATAACATGAACGTAATCAGGGTGTAGCACATGTGAGAAACCATATAACATCCCCTTTTCAATTGCACAAGAACTGGTCTCTCACTATTTCCTCATGGTCACCAGAATTCAGCAAGTTTTGACCTGAAGCCGTAACTTAGGAACTATTTCCCAATATATCTTTAACTTGCAGCAGATTGCAGGGAAGTATAAATCCTTTTAAGATCTTCGCTGGGGAGCAGAAGTGAGCAAAGACAGAATTATGCTTTGATATCGAAACAACTGCAACCCTGAGCTCAGATATACTTCAAAATGTCAGTTGTTTAACAACAAAATGAATTCTCTACCAAACGATCAAACCATTAAGCATGTCGAGAGTTTAATTGCGCCAGATTTTAACAGCACAGGTGAATCTCATCATGGATTGATCACGCAGTAAGCATATCATATTGATATTCACAATCGTTCACTTGGTATAATTCATCAGAGGAATTTTAGCATCCCGATGGGATCAACGCATGAAGAGGGGGATGACATACAGAGGGATACAGTTGTTAATACGTTTAAATGATGAGGATGAAGACCCATCAGTGCAAGAATGAACACAACAGACATAAAATATGAAGCATAAAAAAAAAAAACGATGAAAAGAGAAAGGAGAATAATGATAAATAATAAAATAAAAAAAATGAGTGAGGATGCAGAAAACAAAAAGAAAGTGAGAATGGTCTATTACAAATCTGAAAAATGTAAGTGAAGTAGATGACTTAGCAAGATGATTCTATACTTACTTACATTATATAATCAATCAGCGGACCTATCGATCAAACACATTCGTGCTGTGTAACAAATTACCCAAAACAAAACCTGAAATTCAGATAAGACATGAAGAAGAGAGGCAGAAATAGAACGAAAGTAGGGTAAGGATAAAAATCACTGCGTATAGACGGGCGATGGTCAAGGGATATGAGGAAAAAAAAACTTCCAGGTCTACTGCTTGATCAAACAATACTGCCGATCTGAACAAAACGGGTAACCAACTGTAATGCCAATAGGAAAATGGCTAACGAAACCAACAGAGGAAAAGAAATTCTAATATCAAGTGCAGAAACCATAATATAAAAGAAAATAATCATGAAAATAGATTGAGAATGGATTGAAATGTAGATAAACCATAAAAACTTATTGAATCCAATATCATGAGCCATAATAAACCACAATATCAAGACGAGACATAAAACAGAGACCCCAAAACAAAATTGTGGGAATCAAGAATTTCCATTTGCTATTTGCAAAGCAGTGAATCAGTCCTGCTATAGGCAAGCCGATCTTACCACCAGTGCATAAAATAAAATAAAAAGAAATAAGAAGAACAACTGAGAGAGGGCGTAGGATGATTGGCTTCCTTCAGCGGTTTAGGGGAAAAATCGGGAGAATACGAGGAAGAAGAAGAGGAGTAAACGAGAAAGGGGGAAGCCTTTCTTCACACTGCTATGGGAATCTCCGATTGATCGTTGATGCCTGCTGCAAAATGCTGCCAAGGTGCTGGCCGAATGGAATCCTTCCCTTTTGCGATAGAAATCCTTGGCTATTGAGGAGGAAGAGATGCTTACTTGCAGGGGTTTTGGAAAGGGGAAAGAGGCTCAAAGAGGAAACCAAAGGAATGGACACACGATGAGGGTCGGGGCCAATGGGAAAAACTCGATGGTTGATGTGTAAAGCTCAGGATTGCAAATGCCGTGTTACTCAAAGAAGGTCGATGATCTGAATAGCCCCCCCTGTCTCGATCATCCTACGCCCATTTTAAAGGAGGGTTGGAAGGGTCTGGAAGAGGAATGGTGGTTTGGCATCGACGGACTGGGGCGAATCAGCGTGTTCGAAGGGCTGACGATGGGGGAAGGCCTGCGAGGCCGTTGGGGAGATTCTTCCGGAAGAGGAGAATGCGGCTGAAGGATAGGAGGTTAGCGAGAGAGGGAGAAAATTCTGGAGAGAGTTTTTTTGCAAACCCTAAAAAAAAGGTTTTTCGTGAAAAGCCTTTTGCCAAAAGGTGGTTCCCTGTTGAAAAATTTTCAAAACGGTGGTCTCTTCAAAAAAACATTTTTGCAAAAGAATGGTTTTAGTTAAAAAGGTTTTTAAAAACCGAATTTTGTACATATATATATATATATTTATTTTTTTTTCTCTTTTTTTTATTATTTTTTATTATTTTTTTGGTATATATATATATATATATATATATTAGAAATAAAATTGTGAAACTAGGGAGAAATAAGGGATTTAGAATTTATTCTATAATTTATGAGAAAATATTTACAAAAGAAGGATTTTTCTGAGAATTCAAGGCTATTTTGGAGAAGTTTCTTCAGAAGCATGGGTTTGGACCCAAGTTTTTTAAAAAAAAATGTTCGAGTTTTAAACCTCGAATTGAGAAATATAGTTCCATGGATCCAAACGGATACCGGACGAAGTGTCTGAGCTTTTCAAAAGTTATTTTGGTAATTTTTTAGAAATTGATTAAAAAAAAAATTGGATAATGAAGCTCAGATTTGGATTTTGATCTAGATCCGGATCCGAAATTGAGTCAGATATGTAAAATGAATTTAATTTCAGAAAAATTTGAGGAATAAAATGGAATTTAGATTAGAAACTGACTCAATTACCCAAAAAATGGGGGAAAAGGGCAAAAATGGGACATTTACAACATTTTGAAAAATTTGGGGTGTTCACAGATGCCCCTCTTTGCTACTAAGCCGGTTGAAAGCCGAGCTTAGTGGCAAAGAAACACTCCAAATTTTGAAAAATGCCCAATCAGCCGATCTGAGCTGGGTGTGAAAGAATTATTTCAAAAACATGGCTTTTCAGGCTTAAAACCTTATCCTGAACGGTCCTGGGGGGGACGAAATCCTCGACAATGATACGACTGAATGATAAAAATGAGGAAATCGTGATGGGACTTTGGGCGAAGATCCCAAAATGGTGAAAGGTAAGAATTTTGATCAAGTCTCATGGGTGAGACGAGATCTACCTTTTGGAATGACTCAGGTTTAGCCCTTAACCTGGATGGGACAAAGATAGATCAAGATAATTTGGATGGGGAAAGAAAACATAAACGGACCTCGATGGGACATTTTGAGAGAAATGCCTCATGAGATGAAACTCAAGGATGATCCTTTCCTGGATGGATGTACAAAGAGCACGGATTCCTTTGTGGGGAAAACTATGATGGGATGGGAAGGATTACCTCGTCTAAACGAGGCTCAGGTTTAACCCAAACCTGAAAGGAAGGTACCTCGCAGAGCGAGGTTCAGGCTTCACCCTTATCCTGAGAGGGACGACCATACAGAATCTTTGAGAGAAGAAACCGTGATGGGACAACAAATGCATCGCCGAAGAGAGATTCAGGTTTAACCCTTGACCTGAGTGGGAGATGATGCGGAATCTTTGAATGGAGAAACCGTGATGGGACTAGAAAGGATATCTAGTCGGAAATGGGACTCAGGTTTAACCCTAACTTGAACGGAAGGTACCTCGTGAAGTGAGGTTCAGGCTTAACCCTTAACCTGAAAGGGATGACCATACGGAATCCTCGGATGAAGAAACCATGATGGGACCTTCAGAATTTGGACAAACAAATCCGGAAGGGGTTTGCGAGAAGAGAAAAACAAGGGATTCCCTAAAGCTTGGAAAGGGGATGATCTTGGGCGCTTCATTGCTGAGACTAAAAATCAACTTTCTAAAACAGACGACCTCTCGCAGAAGGTTTGGATGATACCTCGAGAAGCGAGGTAACAGGTTTAATCCTTAGCCCGAATGGATACAGAATCCTCGAGGAGCGAGGAAAACTGCGATGAGCCTCTAGACTTTGCACAACAAGTCCAAGAGGGGTTTTTGCAAAAGAATGAAAATGGGGGTCCCTAAAGCTTGAAAAGGGGTTGTTCTTGGGTGCCTCATTGCTGAGACTGAAGATAGCTTTTGACAATAACAGACCTTTTGCAAAAAGTTCAGGTTTAACCCTTATCCTGAGCGGGAACTGTCCATGGCGGGCAGTGGGGAACACAGGGAAGTGTGCGAATCTGAGAGCGCTCAGATCAGACGGAAGGAAAGGACCTTTCAGTCCTAAGGAGGGATGACGTCAGGATACGTCAAAACGATCTCAAGTTCACACTTCATGTTGGAATTATTAGAGAATATTGCCAATAAGATGCCAAAATTGTAGTTGATTCAGAATAATTGAATTGTGCTCATGTGTGGAAATATCGCTTGTTTCTACCTAAAGTATTAGCTCCAATTGGGCTAACTCTGTAGAATCAAGAATCAAATTCAAATTTGTTGTTGTTGAGTTTCTTCAAGGAAGATATCAATTTTCCTGATATGAAAAGAAGAGGAAACATCCTTAGCTTCAAAAAAGCAATTAAGTGAAAAGATATTGATAAAGAATTTTACATAGATAAAGATGATTCTTTGACAGTTTCGGGCAGTTTGATATCCTGGGCATTTCCCATGATGATCTGTTTGCACTCTTTTGAACCATGGATCTTTTCTGGTTTCTTTTACATCCTCCTTCATTTTGGAGATGTTCTGACTTTTCTCTCTTTTTCGAGGAAGGGTACGTCACAAACTCCTTCATCTTGGAGATGCTCCGATCCTTCTTTTTCTTTCTCAGGAATTATGACATTGGTTCTTGGATTGAAATGTCTAAATGATAGCAGAAATCAAATATCTTTTAGGGTTTGTCAGTAGGTTCATCGCATCCGCCTTCATCTTGACGGTGATCCGAACTTTCTCTGGAAGGATCTGTCACAAACTCCATCATCTTGGAGATGTTTCAAATCTTCTTTGGCCCCGGGGGTCTACTCGCTTAATTTGCCTTCATCTTGACAACAATTGAGAGATCCCTTTTGCGGATATTTGATTGCAGCTTAGATGACTGAGGATATATGGATTGGGTAGGTTCTTTTTACTGCCCAGGATATTTCCACTATCTTACCGCCAAAAGAATAATCTTTAAGAATGCGCCACAGCTTTGATCAATATCAATTCACTTATAGCTTTTCAACATCATTGAATTTTCCTTTGCCGGTCATATCGAAGATTTTTCTTCATCCTCTTGGTTGTCTAACAGAAAAAGCTTGAATTTAGTTCTTATTTCGCAAGAGTCTTGCTCTTTTGAAAATGATACTGAAGGTAGTTTGAGATAATTTTTTGTGCGATGAAAGCTTTGAGACCAACAAATGATTTTTGATAACAAATTGGCAATGTATTCTAGAAATCCTTGATGAAAGAAATTACTTGATGTCAAATCGACACGTCCATGACAAAATTCTCCTCTCTTTTTCCCCAAAAAGAGAGACTCAGTCTTAAGCCCTTACCTAAATGGGAAGGTGGAAAATACTCCTCTCTTCCCTGAAAGAGGAGGTGTTTGCAAAACGGAACTTTCGAAGAGAAATTAAGCTTTCGTCAAAACTCCCTATCTCTAGGCTTCTCTTATGGAAAGGCGGCCGAAAACAAAGTTGAGAAAGTATCACAGAGGAATGAGTCCATCATACTCTCCCTAGAAGAGGGTCCTCTGCGAAGGGGTTGGCCAAAGATGAGAAAAATGGGGGCCACAAAAAGAAACGAGCTTCCGTCGAAGCTCTCCCTAGCAAAAAGGGTTCTTTTGTGTAAAGTTGGTTGTTGTTTTGCAAACTGTTCGCGAAGAAACGAGTCCCTTCAAACTCTCCCTGAAAGAGGGTTCTTGTAAACAAAAGATGGTTGCATGCGAAAGGAACGAGCTCCCTCGAACTCTCCCTAAAGAGGGTCCTTTGCAAGAAAAGATTTTTGAATTTTTGACAAAATGATAACCCGAAGGTTGAAATTTGAGAATTTAGAACTTAAATGATGATGTTTGGTTAGTACAAAGACTGAACCTGGAGGGCTAACTGATTAGTCACCCAAACACTAGTACGAGCGCTAGATGTACCAGCACGAGTACTGGATTTTGAAAAATGCCCCAGTACGAACGCTGGGTTTTGAAAAATGCACACCAGTATGAGCACTGGATTTTCGAAATGCACACCAGTACGAGCATCGGGTTTTTAAAATGCACACCAGCACGAGCACTGGATGCTTCAACAGGAGAATTTGAAAAATGAGACCGACATTCGAAGATACTTGAGAATTAAGCGAGAATGATTGCCGGTGTTTTCAGGATTATCCCTTATCCTGAAGGGGAGATAGAATAGACATTTGATGAAAATTTAGGGAAAATGAAAAATCCTAGTCGGAACTCGGTTTTTTCAAATATAAGAAATGAGTGAGAATTGAGTTTGACAACTCGAATTCTCAACACGAGCATCGGATTCAAAAGGAAGTTCAAGTCAGGACTTGAGACTTCAAAGATAAGAATATACAAAAAGAAAAATCCGAGTAGGAACCCGGTTTTTTTTTTTTTAAATATAAGAAAATGAATGAGAGTTGAGTTTGGAAACTCGCATTCTCAACACAACAATTTGTCCAACACGAGCATTGGATTCAAAAGGAAGTTCAAGTCGGAACTTGAAACTTCAGAAATGAGAATATACAAAAAAGGAAAATCCGAGTCGGAACCCGGTTTTTAAATATAAGAAAATGAATGAGAATTGAGTTCGGAAACTCGCATTCTCAACACAACAATTTGTCCAACACGAGCATTGGATTCAAAAGGAAGTTCAAGTCGGAACTTGAAATTTCAGAAATGAGAATATACAAAAAAGGAAAATCCGAGTCAGAACCCGGTTTTTAAATATAAGAAAATGAATGAGAATTGAGTTCGGAAACTCGCATTCTCAACACAACAATTTGTCCAACACGAGCATTGGATTCAAAAGGAAGTTCAAGTCAGAACTTGAAACTTCAGAAATGAGAATATACAAAAAAAGAAAATCCGAGTCGGAACCCAGATGAGAAGGAGATAATTCCTACCCAAGAGTCGGTTTTTAGAAGAATTGACAAAATGCATGAATAGATTCCGACGATTACAAAGATTTATTCAAGATTCTTGACCCAAGACGGTGTGAACTTTGATTACTTCAGGATTTTCCCTTATCCTTAAGAAGAATGAATAAAGGTTGATATGAATTGAAGAGTTTATGGGAAGTAGTTCAGGTTTTTTTTATCCCTCAACCTGAAAAAAATAAAAAATCGATAAAATTTAAAGGTTTGATAAAAACTTGATAAAACTTGACAAAATGATAAGAATGGATAACAAATCGATGAAAATTCGATTAAATCGGAAAATGAAATAGATGTAATTTAAATAAAAATAGATTAACTGAAGAATTGGTAAATTTTTCAGAAAAAGAGTTTGTCTAATCCTGCCTGCATATGACGAAGGAAGACATGTATAGATCAAAATAAAATGCCCCAGTATCAGGGAGAAGATGTGAGAATTTAATAGAAAATCGTCGCTTTATTGAGAGAGATTTTTGAAGAGTACAAGAGGCTAGGAATTTAAGTGTAAAATCTCTTCAAATGTAGGGCATTAATAGGATCTGGCAGTTCAGCCCCATTTGCATTGATCAGACGATAGGAATTGCGAGGCAACGCTTCTTTAACCACATAAGGGCCTTCCCAATTGGGTGAGCATTTTCCCTTCGGCCGATGCTTGAGATGAGCTGTCGATCTGAGCACAAGATCATTAACTCGAAACCTTCTCTCAATAACTGACTTGGCGTACTGCCTAGCTATCCTCTGACGATAGGCCTGAGCATGCTCTGCTGCCTTGAGTCTTTTCTCGTCTAATAGATCAAGTTGTACCAATCTCTGCTGCTGATACTGATCAAGCGGAAGTTCAATGAGCGACGCAAACTTGAGTGCAGGCTTCTGAACGTGGAGAGGTAACACTACCTCTGTCCCATAAACAAGCTCTGAAGGCGTAGCATTGGTTGGAGTCCGAATGGTAGTTCGGTACGCCCACAATGCATCATGCATCTTCTCGTGCCAATCGCGACCTGTCTCTACGGTCCTTTCCAGAATGCGGATCAAAATCTTGTTGGTGGCCTCTGCTTGGCCGTTCCCTTGAGGATAGTAGGGAGCTGAGAAGTGGTGATGAATCCCGAACTTCGAGCAGAAGGTCTTCATCTTCTCATTCTTGAAATGACTGTCATTGTCCGACACAATATCGTGTGGGAGGTCGAAGTGGCAAAGAAGATTCTTATGAATAAACGAAACCACGTGTCGGCCCTCTATCGTTCGCAGAGTGGCTGCGAGGAAGTATCGGTGGCCATTAGAAGCTGAAGGAGTGATCGGACAAACTACGTCGAAGGCCCACATTGAAAAGGGCCAAGGAGAGACCACGGATTGCAAGTATGCGGCTGGCGCATGAATGGAAGGTGCGTGCATTTGACACTTGACGCATTTCCTTACAAATTGATGGCAATCCTGCTGCATGGTTTTCCAATAGTATCCTGCCCGAATAATCTGCTTGACGAGTGTTTGGTAGCCGACGTGACCTCCACAAATTCCCTCGTGTGCCTCTTGGATAACTTCCCTGGCTTCGTCTTTATCTAAGCATCTAGCGTACTCAGAACTGAACCCACGGCGATAAAGAGTATCGGCCAGGAGGAAATAACGGGTTGACATACGCTGAATCGCGTGTTGCTTCTTTCTTGGCATTTCTGCTGGGAATTTACCAGTTTCGATAAAGCTTTTGATATCTTGGTACCAAGGCTTTTCTTTCTGAGTGGCTTGGTTCACTTGCTCAACTGGAATGTAGGCAGGTTGATCAAGTCTGCCGATCTCGAAGGAACGATAGGATTCACTGTCTTTAAAAGACAAAATAGAGCCTAAGCAGGCTAAGCCATCGGCTATGTGATTATATTCTCTCTTGACATGGTTGAGTTGAAATTCTTCAAGGTTGCCTATGAGAGCTAAGGCAATCTTTTGATAAGGGATTAACTTTGAATCCTTAACTTTCCATTCAGCATTAACTTGGCTGACAACAAGTAATGAGTCGCCGAAGACGTGTACTCTCTTGACATCAAAGCTTTGCAAAATTTTGAGGCCTTGTATTAGTGCTTCATACTCGGCCATGTTATGAGTACATTGGAAATTGAGTTTGAGGGAATAAGGGAGCATCTCCTTTTCGGGAGTGATCAACAAGATCCCAATCCCTATACCGGACATATTTCTGGCTTCGTCAAAGAATAGAGTCCAGACTGGAGATTCCTGAATACTGCAGATGCGGTCATCAGGAAAATCATCTTCTGCTTTGATCTCTTCTGTTAACGGGAAATCTGCCAACTGATCTGCAATGGACTGACCCTTGACTGACTTCTGAGAAACATATTCCAAGTCGTACTGCATCAGGAGGACTTGCCATTTCGCAATCCATCCAGTAAGGAAAGGCTGCTCAAGGATGTATTTGAGAGGGTTAAGTCTTGACAGAATTTTGATCTCTGAGGCCATCAGATAATGTCTCAGCTTCTGACACATCCACACTATGGCTAGGCATGTCTTTTCCATCTGAGAATATCTCTTCTCGTAATCGATGAAAGTCTTGCTAATGTAGTAGATGGCATGCTCTATCCGACTGCCTTCCTCATACTGTGCAAGAAATCCGCCACAAGCATTGTGGTTGACAGAAATATACAAGAGCAGCGGCTTTCCAAGTTCGGGTGGCTTTAGAACTGGTGGATTGAGAAGGTATTGCTTGATGCGCTCAAATGAGAGCTGACATTCTGGTCCCCATTAAAATTTCACTTCTTTTCTTAGCAAGTGATTGAAGGGCTCGCATCTCATGGCCAAATTGGAGATGAAGCGCCGAATAGACTGAATGCGACCTTGAAGGCTTCGCAGCTCTTTAAGATTGGTGGGAGGCGGCATATCAATGATCGCCTTTGCCTTGGCAGGATCCACCTCTATGCCTTTCTTGCTGATCATGTAGCCAAGTAGCTTGCTGATCATAAATTCGCTGGCTTTCTCATTCTCCATCTGTTTTAAATTCTACAGATGATTGAGGGTTGGTGAGGCTTCGACATTAAACATGAAGCGCTCAATGAACAAGTTGACGACTTTATCGAACTCTCGTAGTTCGATAGGATTAATGTGGTCTGCATACCACCTGGCCGCTACCCCTTCTAGGCTGCAAGGAAAGCATATGAATAATGCCCGATTGTCTTTCCTGAAACGGCCGCATTCGGCATAAAAGGTGGCCAAATGAACCTTGGGGTTGCTTGTTCCGTCAAATTTAAGGAACTTGCGAGGGAGGTTCTCGAGATTGTCATCCCCGTCCAGGCCATGGTAAAAATCTTCACCGGAGTAGGTTTGTTTGCCCTTGCTTTTGGCATGAATATCCTTGATAGCCCGATTCATTTCTTTCATCTGTTCTTGCATCAGATCATTAACCGGAACGGGCTTGTTGATTGATTCGGGCTCTGCAGTGGTTTTTACCAACTGCGGTGGAGAATTCTGATGATAAACATACTGCTCTTCCTCTTCCGATTCTTCAGTTGATTCTGTTTCTTCAGAAGTGGTGTCGGGCTGTACTTTCTTTCTAACAATCCTGACTGGTTTCTTTACAGCCTTTTTCTTTGGCTTGCTTTTTGGAGCAACTTCTTTCTGACTGGCCTCGTCCTGCTCGGACATCATTTTAGTCATCATTCTTTTGAACAGATTATACATGGCAGGATATATATCATCTGCTTGATTCTGTCCCCTGACCGATTTGGGAGAATCCATCCCTTCGGCCTCGCTGTCGCCGTGTTGAGGAACTGTTTCTTTTCCTGCCCTTGTTACAACCATTTTGCCAATGCCAGTGATCTCCTGAGAAAGTGAAAGGGATGGTTAGGGTTCGGAGGAAAATTTTTAAAAATGCGATTTTTGAGAAAAGATATGAAAGAAGAAATTGATAGACAACTTTTTAGGTAAGTTATCCCACCACCAGGGAATGGGTTATCGCACATTTTTGCAATGATTGTGTCACCTTTTGTGGCAAAAAAATGCGCCTTATGACCTAGGTGAGGTCGTCTATCATGTCGAGAGATAATCGAAGAAAGAATATACAAAAAAATGGGTCTCATCACTGGGGATGAATTCGTAACTATATGAAACAAAATAAGATTTTTGGCCACAAAAGCTTTTTATCAGAATAAAAGTTTGCATTTTTATTAATGACGAAATTTAAATACAAAGGGGAGGTGGGCAGACAGTTTGCCACCATTCTCGATACTCTGATGATACATTAGGACCGGGAAATATAGACAAAGGAATGAAAGAGTCCCAAGTGTATTTGGCGACATGGTATGCTCCAGACCACTGATCCGACCGCAGATCGAACTCTGACATACGACCCGTCGGGAAGCGAGTGTTGACACGAACCTGCCGCTGCGAAAACTGTCGAAGACACCTCTCTAGCTGATAGTCTACGCAGAAGAAAGGGCCGAGCAATTTGTAGCGCTTGTCACGAGCATAGGTGTACCGAAGAACGGTCTCTCTTCTGTCGAAGAAATCCCAAATGATTTCCTCCTGATGTAGCTTCTCGATCAAAATTCGGCACTGAATGGCTGACTTCGGTTGTTTGTTGCTGAATCTGAAAGAACTGGCTTTTGACGGTACATGTCGCAGGAACCATGACTGCAAGGCATACGTGCATTCTTCTAGCAAAATGGTTTCTCCGAGGGCGAAACGAGCTAAACCTCTGTAGAGAAAGGCTAGAGCTGCCATGGATATTGAAAGCTGACGGGTCTGCTTGCTTCCCCATCTTCGAAAAAGTTGGGCGACTCTGATATCGACAAAATTCTGACCATCCTGAAAGAATGCTAATCCTACTGTGCATAGGACCATGGCATGCTGGATTCTTTCTTTTGCTGCCCGGGACAGGGTATCGACTTCTTCATAGGCTCCATACTTGTTGTAGAGTTCGAACAGATCGATGAACTGACTTCCGTTGATCTCTGTGAGAGGCCAGGATCTGCTCCCTGTAGCTCTGGCCAATGCTTCTCGAACATCTACCCCTTTGACATTGATCAAGAATTGCTGCTCGACTGGATCATCTGGCTGACCAGCTGGTTCTGGCAATCCCATGATATCACTGAACTCATCCATTAGCAAAGTCATCTCTCCCCACGGAAACCAAAACGTGCAGGTATGCGGATTCCACCGCTCTGCCATAACTTGAATCAGACTGTCGTTGATGGTTCGCTTGCCAACTGCCGATGCCATCTCCAATCCACAATCATCCAAGTGGTCTGGGAACATACGCGAGAAGGCGATGAACCAAGAATAGTACCACCGAGGGAAGAAGGTACGAGACTGGATGACCCGATGATCTGGGGTTCCATCCCTTATTTGATAGAAGACATGATCCCAAGGAAAGATAGCATCGGGAGATTTGGATGCCATCGGAGTGATACTGAGGCAAAAAGAGGAAAAGAGTCAGATAGGATGCAAGACTTACGGATAGACTTTTGAGGAACAAACATAATTTCCTAGAAATTTTGTAAAAGATCAAGGGACATTAAAGAAAGAATTTCTAGGGTTTTTAAAGAAAGATTGACAACAAAAGAGAGAAGAACGTAGGTAAAGGAGAAAATATACACCCGGGATTTTTGAAAATACAGGAAGTTTTGAAGAGTACACCCAGGGTTTTAAAAGAGGTTGATATATATAGGAGAACACAAGGAAAACATCGCATAATCATAGCTACACAAACAAGGATGTGCACACAGCACTCCCTAAAGGCTGACTCTATATGCAATATTTGAAATGGCTTGTAGGACCTTAATCCTAACTCTACGGTTCAGATCATCTGATTCCAATCAAGGTATGCCGATATACTCAAGCCGAAACTCGAAGTACGTGGCATATAAGATATTTCTCCGGTTCTAAGGTATGGGCTTCCCAACATCCTTGAGCACCTACCGATATACCTCGGACTATGGCCCTTAGGTACATGGTAGGGGGGCGCGAACCCAAATAAGTGGTCCAGTTGTGAGGCTCTCTCCCGAACTATGGTTCAGTGAGACAGCCCAGCAACGTGAAGACCGGGACAATATAGGTAGGGATGTTTTCAAAAATATGATCAATATGCAATAAAAATCAGAAGGCTCTAATGCAAGTCCTAAAGAGATAGATTTAAATGAAGAGAAGCATACACTTGCATACATTGTTTACATTCAATCCCTAAAATTGAGGAGAGTTGTTTTTAAGATCTAAGTCTAATGTGAACATGGAATAATCTCCTCAATATGGTCCTACCAAACCATACTTAGATCCTATATGCAATAATGTCAGCTTAGGACAGAGTCTAGGCTCCTAAGGTTTACATGGAAATGTAGCTGACATATGTTAGAATAAAGAATTTAGATTATATAAAAGCAAAGTAAAGGCATAAATTCGACCGGACGAAGACGGGTCCCATCACGGTCGCCAAAACTGTGATCATCGCAAAATTTTTCCTCTCTTTGTGATTTCTCTCTCTTCCTTCTCTTTTTCCTTTTCTAACCTCTATTTTCCTCCTTTTTGAAGGGAGGAGAATAAAAGAAAGAAAAGAGAAAGAGAAGAGAAAAGAAAGAAAGAAAGAAAGGGAGAAGAGGAACTATTTTGCGTGGTCTCACTTGACCTTGATTTGAAAATATTTAGAAAATTACTCGTCTCCGTTTTGAAAATATTGCAGAAAAATGGAGAGACGGGATTCGCTCGTCGGTACGAGGTTCAACCGTTCTTGGCGCTTTTACCAGGGGTAATCGAACCAAGGATCAAATCTATGCCTTTTGCTTTGCCTAAATATTATCTAAGAATTTATTCTAACTCTAAATACACAAAGAATCATGCTTGTGCAATGCAAGAATGTATGCTCCTTTTGAAAGATGTTTTGAAAATTTCCAAGTGTTCTGAAATGGACTTGATAAGGGAGTGAAGAAATGATTTGAATCTAACTTAGAACTTTGAGATGGATCAGAGTAGTTCTAAGTCTTTGAAATAAATCAAGATTTGGAAGAATAAATGAGAAAGAATGATTTGAAGCTTTTTGAAATGAAGGAAAGTGAAGTCTCAAAGTCAGAAATGAACTTTGAATTTGAACCTGAATTTAGGAAAAGAAATGAATACTTGAGATGAAATTGAATTTAGATTTCTGAAGTTGGAAATTTGGAATGGATCTGAGAAATCCGGATGGTATTTAAGAATAGAAATGGATTTAAGAGATTCAGATTAGATCCGAAAATGGAATTGAAATCTAGAATTGGAATTGGATTCCGGATCCTAAACAGAATGGGATCCGAGATTTGGAATCCAAGATGGACTTGGGTTCTGGATCCTAAAATGGAGTGGATCTGAAGTCTGAGATCCAAATGTAGAATTGGGTTCCGGATCCTAGAATGGATTTGGATCTGAAATTTTGAATGGAATTGGATCCAAGATTTGGAATCCAAGATGGAATTTTGAAACTGAAATCGGAGATCCAAAGTAGAAGTTTGGATTCTGGATCCTAAAATGGATTTTGGATCTGAAAGCTGAGATCCAAAAGTGAAATTGAGTTTTGGATCCTAAAATAGGTTTGGATCTGAAGTCTGAGATCCAATGTAGAGTTGGAGTCTGGATCCTAAAAATGGATTTAGATCTGAAGTCTAAGATCCAAAGTGAAGTTGGATTCTGTATCCTATAAGGAAATTGGATCTGAAGTCTAAGATCCAAGGTGAAATGGGAGTCTGGTTCCTAAAGAGGAATTGGATCTGAAGTTTAAGATCCAAAGTGAAATTGGGGTCTGGATCCTAAAGAGGGATTGGATCTGAAGTCTGAGATCCAATTTGAGTGTTGAATCCTGGATCCTAAAAATGGATTTGGAGTTAAGTTCAGAAGATGAATCAAGAACTTTTAAATTGAACTTGAAACTTATAATTTGAATATACAAATGAATTTCAAAGTCAAATTAGACCTTGAATTTTTGAATTTGGAATTTAAAAGATGAATCAAGAGTCTCAAAATTAAAATTGAACTTTGAGTTTGATTTAGGGTTTTGAATATAAAATGAATTTGGAATTTCAAAGTCGAATTGAACTTTGAAATCTGATTTGAATTTGAACTTTGAGATTGAAAATGAAATTGAATTTGAAAATGAAAGGATGAATTGGATTTTATAAGAATTGAAGATAGATTGAGGAAGATATTTACATCACTTGGAGTTTTTGAAAAAGGAAATTTCAGAAATATGATGCGATTCTATCCTAAATGATGAATGGATTTGAAGAATTTTGAAATTGGTTTTTGAAAAGCTATTCCATTCTTTAAATGAGTTAAAATAAGATTGAAGATATAATACATCCTTGACTATAGTCATTGAATGTATTATATAATAATCTATATTTAAGCTAAGGTGAAGAATGAAACACATTTGGTGCTTTTATAGAATTTAAAATGAAATTAATTCTCAATATACCCTGACTATGGCCATTGGTATATATTTTGAATTAATTTTAAGTCAAGTTCTGATAAAAGAAGGAAATATTTGAGTAAATATGATGAATTTTGAAAATGGATCCCATGTGGATCCAGTGTTATTTCATAAAAGATAAAAATTCTAAGTTTTGTCCACACCCTGACTATGGCCATTGATGTGGATCGTCAACTTAGGATTAATTATCTTTTACGAAATGGTGCACGTGCCATTCGTGAGATTTTTAGAAGATGAAAGGTAAAAAAATGAGATGAAACAAGTAATTCCTAAGGTATACACATGCTCATACATTCTAATCTAATGCTTGAAAATGTAGAATTCTCATTATAGCCTAGCTATTACATCATGGAATTAATATTACAATTTCCAAACCAAGAAAATAACATTTTTTTTTTATATACACTTCCTGCAAAATCCTAATTAGCTCAAGATAAAACACATATATACAAAGAGACAGCACGTTGAATGCCCATGATGGAATGGATATCCAATGTGTCCATGTGATATATTATACTAATGTGAGAATAAAACTCAAATTATACATGAGATGTGCCAGATGACACATAAATATCTAAAAGAAAAGATGCATTAATATACATAGGAGTGACATGTTTGGACACGGCAATGGACATATACAGGTTATCTATGCCTTGCGTTATATGCAAGTGTGGTAGATTGTTGATGGATGAGAGGGCTGGAGGCTGTGAAGTGGAGATGGCTATGACCTACTAATACGGGTGAGAAAAGATGCTTTTTGATGGATGCCACAGTGTCTTGCTGAAGAATAAGATTACAGGTATAGCCTAAGATATGCATTTGTTGGGGTAGTGATGTGCTGGGTGGCCAATGGCACAGGTGCACAGCAACCTGTAACCATGAATGCATTGTTGATGCATAGGGCGGATGGGGAAGAGGTGACTGTGTAATCTGGACATATATATACATATATATATATATACAGATATATATTGACATGCTGTAAAGCATAGCCAAGTCTTATCAAATGCTAAGGGAAATGTGATGGGCTGAAACAGAAATTTGATTCTAATTCAGCAAAGACAGTAACTCTCACAGAAAATTCGGTCCTAGCATTTTGAAGCTTTTAATTGTGGCAAAACAACCTTACATTTATATCAACAACGAGAATATGAATAACCACAGCCTGCAAAAGATCCATGTAATGTAAAAGAAACATATATATATATATATATATATATATATATATATATATATATATATATATATATATATATATATATATGCAGCCGATGATAGTTTTACGGGATAATGCTCTTGTGACCCACTCAGTAACCATACCTTCATGCTGCACCTATTAGATAAAAACAAATCAAACCATCTCTAAGGCCACTGATGGAAAACATGATTTAATACTGACTATGATTTATCTGAGGGTATCACTCAGGGGATGATGGTGGAGTTGATAGGCCATGGAAATGGTAAAGAGGATATGTACTTTTTGGGGAAATGGAGCATCAATTTAACAACTGCTGCAGCCACAGCAAATTTTTCATGTCCCAATCTCTACATAGAAACTGCTTGCTGAGGCCATCACTTATAATAATAAGCTTACCTTGGGCATCATAGGAAATACCCAGCAAGTCTAAATTTATCAGAATTCACATCCAGTGCACCAGCTCTAACCGAGATACTTATCCCTTTTGAGTTGCCTTGGCAGCCTGAGACCAAAGACCGATACTGATGGGTCATAACGGTTGTTAAATGGCATCAAATCACCCGATTCCAGTGATTCATCATGGGGTGACTATCCTCATTTCCCAAGATCCGAATGATCTATCAGCCAATTCCCACCTGAAGGCTAAAACCAAAGCAAATTTTTTTTTTTTTTAGAGAAGATCATTATAAGAAGCGTGGCCTTCACCAGCAGATCACTCAAAATTTACATGATATCATTGGAACCCTATATTTATTACTGATCCAAAATGCTAATGACTGCCATTTTGAGCTATCTGAGCTCATCAGTGACTTATACATGGTTTAAGTTGATTTTGAATCATTAACCTGCTAATCATCAATGAAAATCTGACCTATATTCCTGTGTGATGCATCTACCTTCATGTGTCATTTATAGTGAACTAGTATAATGAGGCTTGAAGCAACATATATCAAAACAGACGTGATTGCATGAATGACTGAAGTGGAGGGATTCATGTAAAGGACCACATATATATACATACATATACAGAAGAGGAGGAAAGCACATATATTCAACACCATGAATAAGTGATTTACCAGTAAAATGCACAAGGTCTCAGGATAGTTAAATACTCATCATCATACGGACTCCTGTAGAAAAAAGAACAACCAAGTTAGCCCTTTTGCATTTCCAAGTTCTGTAACAGTCCCCAAATGTATTAAATCACATACCCACCGAGAAGACTTGAGGAGAGAGAAAATTTTCCATCGCAAATGGCAGATACAACAATGATGATCCAAGATAAAAGGTATTAGCAATCATAACTATGCAAACAAAACAGAAAAGAAAAGAAAAAAAAAAATGCCAACATCATTTCCTTGTTCCTGAGCCCTTTTAATGGGAATGATATGGAAAGAGGGGAGATAAGTTGCCGAGGTGGACTTAGTAATGCTATAATTGGGGGACATCACTGATTGGTGGAACTTCTGAATCCCGAGCACTCAGTGATTCGGGGTCAGTTCAGCCCCTGTCTTGAACCCACATGTGGTTAGCCCATGTGCGCAGGAAGGCATTCATACCAGCCTATAATGAGACCAAAATATATATATTGAGACAAATGTGGGAACAAACGTCACAGTGAAATCTACAAAGAAGCCATACCACTGATTTCCTGGGAGGGATTGGCAGAGGGAGCTACTACTTGGTCCACACCGACATGAGTGGAGCTCACGGTCATAACATGAACGTAATCAGGGTGTAGCACATGTGAGAAACCATATAACATCCCCTTTTCAATTGCACAAGAACTGGCCTCTCACTATTTCCTCATGGTCACCAGAATTCAGCAAGTTTTGACCTCAAGCCGTAACTTAGGAACTATTTCCCAATATATCTTTAACTTGCAGAAGATTGCAGGGAAGTATAAATCCTTTTAAGATCTTCCCTGGGGAGCAGAAGTGAACAAAGACAGAATTATGCTTTGATATCGAAACAACTGCAACCCTGAGCTCAGATATACTTCAAAATGTCAGTTGTTTAACAACAAAATGAATTCTCTACCAAACGATCAAACCATTAAGCATGCCGAGAGTTTAATTGCGCCAGATTTTAACAGCACAGGTGAATCTCATCATGGATTGATCACGCAGTAAGCATATCATATTGATATTCACAATCGTTCACTTGGTATAATTCATCAGAGGAATTTTAGCATCCCGATGGGATCAATGCATGAAGAGGGGGATGACATACAGAGGGATACAGTTGTTAATACGTTTAAATTATGAGGATGAAGACCCATCAGTGCAAGAATGAACACAATAGACATAAAATATGAAGCATAAAAAAAAAACGATGAAAAGAGAAAGGAGAATAATGATAAATAATAAAAAAAAAAATGAGTCAGGATGCAGAAAACACAAGAAAGTGAGAATGGTCTATTACGAATCTGAAAAATGCAAGTGAAGTAGATGACTTAGCAAGATGATTCTATACTTATATTATATAATCAATCAGCGGACCTATCGCTCAAACACATTCGTGCTGTGTAACAAATTACCCAAAACAAAACCTGAAATTCAGATAAGACATGAAGAACAGAGGCAGAAATAGAACGAAAGTAGGATAAGGATAAAAATCACTGTGTATAGACGGGCGATGGTCAAGGGATATGAGGAAAAAAAAACTTCCAGGTCTACTGCTTGATCAAACAATACTGCCGATCTGAACAAAACGAGTAACCAACTATAATGCCAATAGGAAAATGGCTAACGAAACCACCAGAGGAAAAGAAATTCTAATATCCAGTGCAGAAACCATAATATAAAAGAAAATAATCATGAAAATAGATTGAGAATGGATTGAAATGTAGATAAACCATAAAAACTTATTGAATCCAATATCATGAGCCATAATAAACCACAATATCAAGACGAGACATAAAACAGAGACCCCAAAACAAAATTGTGGGAATCAAGAATTTCCATTTGCTATTTGCAAAGCGGTGAATTGGTCCTGCTATAGGCAAGCCGACCTTAACACCAGTGCATAAAATAAATAAAAAAGAAATAAGAAGAACAACTGAGAGAGGGTGTTGTTTACCGTAGTCTGGGCATAGGATGATCGGCTTCCTTCAGCGGTTTAGGGGAAAAATCGGGAGAATACGAGGAAGAAGAAGAGGAGTAAACGAGAAAGGGGGAAGCCTTTCTTCACACTGCTATGGGAATCTCCGATTGATCGTTGATGCCTGCTGCAAAATGCTGCCAAGGTGCTGGCCGAATGGAATCCTTCCCTTTTGCGATAGAAATCCTTGGCTATTGAGGAGGAAGAGATGCTTACTTGCAGGGGTTTTGGAAAGGGGAAACAGGCTCAGAGAGGAAACCAAAGGAACGGACACACGATGAGGATCGGGGCCAATGGGAAAAACTCGATGGTTGATGTGTAAAGCTCAGGATTGCAAATGTCGTGTTACTCAAAGAAGGTCGATGATCTGAATAGCCCCCCCCCCTGTCTCGATCATCCTACGCCCATTTTAAAGGAGGGTGGAAGGGTCTGGAAGAGGAATGGTGGTTTGGCATCGACGGACTGGGGTGAATCAGCGTGATCGAAGGGCTGACGATGGGGGAAGGCCTGCGAGGCTGTTGGGGAGATTCTTCCGGAAGAGGAGAATGCGGCTGAAGGAGAGGAGGTTAGCGAGAGAGGGAGAAAATTCTGGAGAGAGTTTTTTTGCAAACCCTAAAAAAAAGGTTTTTCGTGAAAAGCCTTTTGCCAAAAGGTGGTTCCCTGTTGAAAAATTTTCAAAACGGTGGTCTTTTCAAAAAAACATTTTTGCAAAAGAATGGTTTTAGTTAAAAAGGTTTTCAAAAACCAAATTTTGTAAATATATATATATATATATATATATATATATATATATATATATATATATATATATATATATATATATATATATTTATTTTTTCTCTTTTTTTATTATTATTTTTTTTTATTTTTTTGGTATATATATATATATATATTTTTAGAAATAAAACTGTGAAACTAGGGAGAAATAAGGGATTTAGAATTTATTCTATACTTTATGAGAAAATATTTACAAAAGAAGGATTTTTCTAAGAATTCAAGGCTATTTTGGGGAAATTTCTTCAGAAGCATGGGTTTGGACACAAGTTTTTTAAAAAAAAATGTTCGAGTTTTAAACCTCGAATTGAGAAATACAGTTTGATGGATCCAAACGGATACCGGACGAAGTGTCTGAGCTTTTCAAAAGTTATTTTGGTAATTCTTTAGAAATTGATTAAAAAAAAATGGATAATGAAGCTCAGATTTGGATTTTGATCTAGAACCGGATCCAAAATTGAGTCAGATATGTAAAATGAATTTAATTTCAGAAAAATTTGAGGAATAAAATGGAATTTAGATTAGAAACTGACTCAATTACCCAGAAAATGGGGGAAAAGGGCAAAAATGGGACATTTACAACATTTTGAAAAATTTGGGGTGTTCACAATCATCTCCTTCTCAGGAGTGATTAATAAGATCCCAATGCCTATTCCAGCCATATTCTTGGAACCATCGAAAAATAAATTCCAGATTGGATATTGTTGGATATTGCATATTTGCTCATCTGAGAAATCATCTTCGGCTTTTACTTCTTCTGCAAAAGGAAAATCTGCCAATTGATCGGCAATTGCTTGACCTTTGATTGATTGCTGCGAGACATATTCTAGATCATACTGCATCAGTAAGACTTGCCATTTGGTGACTCATCCGCTGAGGAAAGGTTGCTCTAGGATGTACTTGAGAGGATTGAGTTTAGACAAGATTTTGACTTCAGATGCCAGCAGGTAGTGTCTTAGCTTCTGACATATCTACACTAGAGCTAGGCAAGTCTTCTCTATTTGAGAGTATTTCTTCTCATAGTCTATGAAAGTCTTACTCACATAATAAATGGCGTGCTCTATCAAGTTGCCTTCTTTGTACTGCGCCAAGAATCTGCCGCATGCGATCTGATTAACTGAGATATACAGCAAAAGAGGTTTCCCTAATTCTGGCGGCTTCAGGATAGGAGGACTGAGGAGATACTTCTTGATCCGATGGAACGATTGCTGACATTCTGGTCCCCATTCGAACTTCACTCCTTTTCTGAGTAAGTGATTGAAAGGTTTGCATCTCATTGCCAAGTTGGAAATAAATCGCCGAATTGAAAAGGGGTTGATCTTGGGCGTCTCATTGCTGAGACTAAATAGCTTTTGAAATTGCCTTTTGCAAAAAGTTGGTTGGTGGTTTGACCTCAAACCGAAATGGGAGTGTCTATGGTGGGACAGTGGGGACACAGGGAAGTGTGTGAATCTGAGAGCTCACGCTCTTAAAGAAGGGAAGGAATCAAGTCCTTAAGAGCGATTTAAAATTGGTGTTTGGATGTATCAAAGACGGACATCAAACTCTCACTTCATGTCAGGATAGCTAGAAAATATTGTCAAAATATTGAGAATTTTGTTGTTGATTCAAAGTATTTGAAATTGGTGCACATTGTTGCAAAGATATTCCTTTTTTTCTACCTGAAGTATTACCTCCAAACGAGATTGACTTCATAGAATCAATATTTGGAATCCAAATTACTTGTGATTGACCTTCTTCAAGGAAGCTATCAATTTCCTTGATATGAACAAGAAAGAGAATTTGATATTATGAAAGCAATTGATGAAAGAATATTGATAATAGAATTTCATAAATTTAAAGAGGATTCTTGTTAGATTTGGCAGTTTGATATCCTGGGAGCTTCTCTCATGATAATCTTTCTGCACTCTTTTGAGCTCTCTTTGGGCTTCAGGAGATTTTATTACATCATCTTTTATTTTGGAGATGTCTTGACTTTTTTTTTTCTTTCTTTTTCCTCTCCCTTTTTTTTTAGAAGGGTACGTCACAAATCCTTCAACTTGGAGATGTTTCGATCATTCTTTGCTCCAGAGTTATCTTGAAGAAATTGGCTCATTGGTTGGAGATCTTTGGATGATAGCTGAAATTAAATATCTTTTACGGATTGTCGAGAGGTTCATCGCATCTGCCTTCATCTCGATAGTGCTTTGGACTTTCCTTGGAAGGATCCGTCACAAACTCCGTCATCTTGGAGATGTTTCAAATCTTCTTTGGCCCCATGGGTCTACTCTCTTAATTTGCCTTCATCTTGACGACAATTGAGAGATCCCTTTTGCGGATATTTAATTGCAGCTTAGGTGATTTTGAGGGGACAGGGCTTGGGTGAATTCTCTCTTTTTCTAGCGCTCAGGATATTTCCACTGCCTCATCTTTACAAGAATAATCATTAGAAACCACTGTGATCAATATTAATCATTTGTGGCTTTGCAATAACATTGAATCTTTTTTTTTGGCCATATCGAGGATTTATCCTTCATCCTTTTGGTTGGCCAATAGAAAGAATTTGAATTTTGAATCTCTTTTCGTAAAAGCTTCACTCTTTTTGGAAGTAATGTTGAAGGTAAACTGAGGTAATGATTTGTAGAATAAAGTTTTTGAAATCAACAAGTAATTGATTGACAAATTGACAAAATTTTCTTGAAATCCTTAGTGAAAGAGAGCATTTGAGGTCCAGCTCAATACATCCGTGACAAAAATTATGCTTTCCTTTCCAAAAGAGATGACTAATAATATCAGTTCAATTAAGAACGATCATCGTTGGGAATAATACCAGTTCAATTAAGAATGATCATCGGTTCGCTGGGAACTATATCAGTTCAATTAAGAACGACCATCGGTGGCAATAATATCAGTTCAATTAAGAACGATCATCTCTGGGAATAATATTAGTTCAATGAAGGACGACTATCAGTTCACTAGGAACAATATCAGTTTAATGAAGAACGACTATCAGTTCACTTGGAACACTATCAATTCAATGAACAACGACTATCAGTTCACTTGGAACACTGTCAGTTCAATGAAGAATGACTATCAGTTCACTTGGAACACTATCAGTTCAATGAAAAACGACTATCAGTTCAGTTGGAACACTATCAGTTCAATGAAGAACGACTATCAGTTCACTTGGAACACTATCAGTTCAATGAAGAATGACTATCAGTTCACTTGGAACACTATCAGTTCAATGAAGAACGACTATGAGTTCAGTTGGAACACTATCAGTTTAATGAAAAACGACTATCAGTTCAGTTGGAACACTATCAGTTCAATGAAGAACGACTATCAGTTCAGTTGGAACACTATCAGTTCAATGAAGAACGACTATTAATTCAGTTGGAACATTATCAGTTCAATCAAGAACGACTATCAGTTCACTTGGAACACTATCAGTTCAATGAAGAACGACTATCAGTTCACTTGGAACAGTATCAGTTCAATGAAGAACGACTATCAGTTCATTTGGAACACTATCAGTTCAATGAAGAACGACTATCAGTGCACTTGGAATACTATCAGTTCAATGAAGAACGACTCTCAGTTCAGTTGGAACACTATCAGTTCAATGAAGAACGACTATCAGTTCAGTTGGAACACTATCAGTTCAATGAAGAACGACTATCAGTTCAGTTAGAACACTATCAGTTCAATGAAGAACGACTATCAGTTCAGTTGGAACACTATCAGTTCAATGAAGAACGACTATCAGTTCAGTTGGAACACTATCAGTTCAATGAAGAACGACTATCTGTTCACTTGAAACACTATCAGTTCAATGAAGAACGACTATCAGTTCACTTGGAACACTATCAGTTCAATGAAGAATGACTATCAGTTCACTTGAAACACTATCAGTTCAATGAAGAACAACTATCAGTTCAGTTGGAACACTATCAGTTCAATGAAGAACGACTATCAGTTCAGTTAGAACACTATCAGTTTAATGAAGAACGACTATCAGTTCAGTTGGAACACTATCAGTTTAATGAAGAACGACTATCAGTTCAGTTGGAACACTATCAGTTTAATGAAGAACGACTATCAGTTCAGTTGGAACATTATCAGTTCAATAAAGAACGGGGACCATTATAGAGAGTTGGATCGCTTCTATGAATGGTTTCACGATTATCCCCTTATCCTGAACGGGGAAATGAAAATTGGATGATCTGACGGTCGAAATTGAGAATTTGGTAATTTGAAAATTGGAAATTGGGTGACTCGGAGGTCGAAATTAAAGAATTGAATGACCCGAGGGTCGAAATTGAAGAATTGAATAATCCGAAGATTTAAATTGGAAATTGGTGGACAAAAGGTCAAATTAGAGAAATTGACTGACCCTGAAGATCGAGGTGACTTGAATCAACGAAGGAGAATAAAGAGTTCAAGTCCGAGCTCGAATAAAGTAAAGAGTTCACGAGTCGGAACTCGGAACGACAAAGGAAAATGAAGAGCTCGAATCAGAGCTCGAATAAGGTAGAGAGATCACGAGTCGGAACTCGGATCAACAAAGGAGAAATGAAGAGCTTGGGACAGAGCTCGAATAAAGTAAAGAGATCGCGAGTCGGAACCCGGATCAACAAAGGAGAATAGAGAGCTCGAGTTAGAGCTCAAACAAGGTAAAGAGATCTCGAGTCGGAACCCGGATCAACAAAGAAAAAATAATTTGAAGAAAAACCTAAGTCAGAACACGGATCTTCAAAAAGAAAAAATAATTTGAAGGAAAACCCGAGTCAGAACTCAGATCTTCAAAGAAAAAAAAATAATTTGAAGGAAAACCCGAGTCGAAACTCGAATCTTCAAAGGAAAAATAATTTGAAGGAAAATCTGAGTCGGAACTCGGTTTTTCAAAGGAAAAATAATTTGAGGGAAAACCCGAATCGGAACCCGGATCTTCAAAGGAAAAATGATTTAAAGAAAAACCTGAGTCGGAACTCAGATCTTCAAAGGATTAAAAAATAATTTGAAGGAAAATGTTAGTCGGAACTCGGATCTTCAAAGGAAAAATAATTTAAAGAAAAACCCGAGTCGGAACTCGGATCTTCAAAAAAAAACATAATTTAAAGGAAAACCTGAGTCAGAACTCAGATCTTCAAAGGAAAAATGATTTTGAGAGACAACCCGAGTCAGAACTCGGTTTTTCAGAGGAAAATATAGACCAACTTGAAAGTTGGATTCTGAAAATGTACGAGTTCAAGCACTGGATTTTAAAATTATACCAGTTCGAGCATTGGATTTTTGAAAATATACCAGTTTGAGCACTGAATTTTGGTTCAGTACTAATGATTGTCTTTCAATTTTGAATAGGAATTAGGAATTGTGATGGGACTGTTTGTTGAAATCCCAATACTGACCAAATTGATGTTAATGCAATTAGATGCAAATGAACGCAAATTGATGCACATGAATGCACAAGTGTGTGAAATGAGGAATTTGTTTATCCTGCCTGCATACAGAAAAAAAAATGCCCCAGTGTAACTAGGAAAAGAAAGTTTGAACCTTATTGAAGAAAATAGGAGGATTACAAGGGAAGAATGGATGCTTCAGGTATAGAACTTTGTCAAGTGTCGAGCATTAATGGGATCTAGCAATTCTACCCCATCGACGTTGATGAGCCGATATGAGTTGCGGTGTAATGCTTCTTTGACAACGTAGGGGCCTTCCCAATTTGGCGACCATTTGCCACCGAGATGATGCTTGAGATAAGCTGTGGATCGAAGCACTAGATCATTGACTTTGAATCTCCTTTCGATGACAGACTTCACATATTGCCTGGCTATTTTCTGGCGATAGGATTGAGCATGCCTTGTTGCTTTTAGCCTTCTCTCGTCGAGCAAGTCTAGCTGTATTAATCGTTGCTGCTGGTATTGATCAAGAGGTAATTCTAGAAGTGTAGCAAATTTCAAAGCGGGCTTTTGAACATGTATCGGCAATACTACTTATGTTTCGTAGACCAGCTCTGATGGAGTAACGTTTGTTGGAGTGCGAATGGTGGTCCGGTAGGCCCATAATTCATCATGGATCTTCTCATGCCAGTCGCGGCCGGTTTCTACAGTTCGCTCCAAGATACAGATTAGGATCTTGTTGGTAGCTTCTGCCTGACCATTCCCTTAAGGATAGTAGGGAGCGGAGAAATGATGATAGATTTTGAATTGTGAACAGAATGTCTTCATTCTTTCGTTCTTGAAATGACTACCATTATCTGACACGATGTCATGCGGGATGTCGAAACGGCAAATGATGCTCTTGTGAATAAAAGAGACTATGTGTCGTCCTTCTACTGTGCGAAGAGTGATAGCTTCTACCCACTTGGTGAAATATTTTTTTGCGGCGAGAAAGTATTTGCGGCCATTTGAAGCAGAGGGAGTGATGGGACCTACGACATCGAAAGCCCACATAGAGTACGGCCATGGAGACACAACAGATTGCAAATATGTTGTTGGAGCATGAATAAAAGGTGCGTGTATCTGACATTGGATACATTTCTTCACAAAATGATAACAGTCTTGCTGCATAGTCTTCCAGTAATAACCTGCTCTGATGATCTGCTTGACAAGGGTTTGGTAGCCGACGTGGCACCACAAATGTCTTTGTGTGCTTCTCGCACGACTTCTTTGGCTTCGTCTTCATCTAAGCATCTGGAATACTCTAAACTGAATCCACGACAATAGAGGACATTGACCAGAATGAAATATCGAGTAGACATGCGTTGAATTGCTCGTTGCTCTTTCTTTGAGAGTTCGCTTATCAAAAATTTTCCACCTAATCCAATAGCCCTCAGCGAACATCACCATATCTTGGCTGATTTCTGGATTATACTATCATATGGAGGATGTCTAGGAATTGATCAACCTTAGATCAGAATCTAAAACTCAGATTCTTACCATATCTCTGATACAAGGTGCAGATGAAGGATTGAACTAGATAAAAAAAAAGAAAGACGTTGCTAATTAAGCAGAGAAATAAAGGCAAACCTATGAAGCATAACCCCCAACCCTGGCATTGTTAGCCTCAAGTAACACAGAGACCGGTGCTATTAGGTATTGAAGATCCTGCAATTTTCTGTAAAATGTTTTCGGAAGGCCTGTTATGAATGAGCCCTGTAAGAGCTGGGATATGTGAATGAAACATGGAGTCGATGAAGGGCTGTTACAGAGTGGATCCGATCTGATGCTAGATCAGATCAGACGCCATTCTAACGATCATCCTTGGATCTATACAGGAGATGTCAGATGCTATACTGCAAATCATATATTAATATCTCGATTGATGCCAGACAACAAACAAAAGAAGGAAATATCGATATGTGATAACCCAATGCTGCGAAAATGGGTAGACACATATGAAGGTAAGCCTCAAGCTGAAGTTTAAAAATACATAACAAAATTCAATATCAACGCGGTAGCACAAAATTAAAATATGGAAATCGCATAGAATGATAAAGATAAAAAATGAAAATAAAGAAAAAAAAACGTTGGAACGCATCCGTTCCTTTTGATCTTGCATATTTACACAGATCGATACTTGCTATATGCAAGATCGATGCTATGTGAATGCTTTAATGGGGGCAGTCAACCTGGAAAACTAAAGGAAATAAGGAAATCAACATTACAAACAGGGGAAAATGGAAAAACTCTCACCGGTTGCTGGAAGTTCTTACGACAGGATGGAGCTTCGTGGTCTTGTTGCAGTTGAACGCTCCTGAAAGAAGAGAAGCGTCGAAGTGGTTCGTCGATGGAAGGATCGAGAGAGGCGATGGAAAACTGGATCCTCACCTCTTCCCTTGCGGTCTCCCTTTATAGCGGGAAGTCATTGGAGATTTTATGAGGGAGGTCTCTCTTTGTTTTCACTATTTCCAAAAGAGAGGGCCTCTACATTTTTAAATTTTTCAAAAGGGGCTCTTTCATAATTTCTTTTTCAAAAGGGGGCGGTTTTAAAGCCATATTTTTTTTTTGTTCTTTTATAATTTCTGTATTTTTTTGTGTTTTTGAGATAAAAAACTATAGAACTAGGGGAATTTTAAAATATTTTTTTAAAATTTAAAGGTATTTACACAAGAAAGATTTTCTGAGAATTTAAGGTTATTTTTGGAAATTTCCTCAGAAAATGGGTTTGGATCCGGATTTTGAGGAAATATTCAAGTTTTTAACCTCGAATTGAGAAATACAGAGCCGTGGATCCAACTAAATGCCAGATGGACTGTCTGAGCCTTTTAAAAATTATTTTTGGTATTTTCACAAATTTTAATTTTGAAAAATGGATAACGAGGCTCAGACGTGGATTTTGACATTGGGTCCGGATTCAAAATCGAGTTTGATATATTAACATGAAATTTAACCCAGGAAATCTGAAGAATAACTGAAATTTGGTTTTGAATATGCTTTGATTTTCTCAGAAGGTGAAGCCAGGGGCAAAAAGGGCATATTTACAAAACTTTAAAAAATTCGGGGTGTTCACACAGACCAAGGCTGAGGTTTGGCCACACTCAAAGGCCTAATCTAGCCAAGTAGGCGCCGAAGGTGACAGCCGTCTAATAGGGCGCCTAAACCATAAAGGGACCCGGGCGCAATTGGCACCCGGTAGGCTATTGCAGTCACACTACAATGGGTAGGTGTGTGCAGGTCTGGTCATCCGAACCAGACCACTAGGTCTGTCAAGAGTCTTAGTCTGAACCCACGGGTTAGACCAGACTCTTGGGTAGTTCGGGTGAACCCGAATCGGGTTACCAAGGTGACTAGCACCCTGTAGACTCCATGGCACCGAGCAAAGTAGGGAAGGGGGGGGAAGGCCTGTCATAGGTCTGGTCCTTTAGACCAGACCACACAGTTGGCTGGGAGGTAAGGTCTGAACCCACGGTTCAGACCAGTCCTCAAAAGGTACAGCAGGGCTCGAACAAGAAAATTCTGGAGCAGCCCGCACCTAGGCGGCTGCCTTGGGGTCAAGGCTGGGCCGACCACGCCGAGACTTGAGTCTGGTCCCTGGGACGGGACCAAAGTGTAAACACCCAAAATTTTCATTCACCTTCCTGACATTTCCACTAAACATCATCATTCATCCTCTGAGATCGCAGGAGGGCAAAATGGTCATTTTCTGAGCCTGAAACTTGCAAAAGTCTAAATTTCATCTGCAACTCTCAAATTTTCTCTATCTCAGCTCAGATGTTCAAAAATTTTTTCCTGACAGGAGACGGGAATCTCCAAATCCTGGTTCAAGATTACATTTCATAAGGCATGTCATTGCATATCATTGCATGAGCATTTAATATCACTGCACTGCAGAGCATGTCATTTCGAGATCCAGAACTCTCGATTTCAAAACTCTTAATCCAGATTTGAGTTTTAACTCTTTTCAAAATCAATTTCAAAACCCTGGGTCTTTAAAATTGTCAATTCTTTCCATTTTACTCCCAGGACTCTGAATTTCAAAATATTTTCTCAGGAAAACGATCTGGATAGTTTTCAATATGGATCTTAGCTTTGAATTTAGCTATATTATATCAGATTTTGCCCTTTTGTTAGCAATTTCAAATATCATTCTTTTACAAAATCGCCCTAAAGGGGCCACCTCTTTTCAAAATTTCAACAATTAAGCCAAGTATTTCTTATTTGCCAGTTAGTCTAAGTCTTTATGAAAATTCCAAAAAAAAGTTTTACTGTCTTTATTTCAATAAAGAAGCAATGTGGGGTCCACTCTGAGGTGGTGCCACATAGGCCTTCCTTTTGAAAAACTTGAATTTTGAAAAGCCGAAAAATATAGGAGCGTTGTCCCTGAATTGGCACCACTCGGTCATTTTCTCTCTTCTTCCATCCTCTGACATGTGTCAGTGTGGGGCCTCTTAAAGATGGCGCCACATGTCTTTAGCCACCTTCTTTATTCTATGCCGCGTGTCAATGTCCACCACCTCCATCCCTCACCATGTGTTATGCTGATGCCACTCTGAGTCGTCATGTGTCATGTTCTGCTTTTCCTAGAAAAAGTGGAATTGTCTCCCCCTGAGGTGGCGCCATCTGATGTGTTCTTCCTGCATGTGACACATGTCACCTTCTGCTCTTCTCAGAAAAAGCAAGTGACACATGTCTCTCTCTGCTTTTCTCAGAAAAAGCAAGTGACACATGTCACTCTCTGCCTCCTTCAGAAAAAGCAACAATTCAAATATTTAAACTCTAGGCTGAGGTGGCGCAAATCCTGATTTTCCTCCTTAATTTAAATTTTTTTATCTAATTTGAGGTGGCGCCACATTTCCTTTGCCTCCTTTTCCTCCCCCCTGCCACGTGTCACTATGGAGATGGCGCCACATGGCCACCCTTCATCCTTCCAGAGCCAACCCAATTTGAAATTCAAATTCCTCCTAAGGTGGTGCCATCTGAAGAGTCTCCTCCAGCAAGCTGACACTTGTCAGGTATGGAACCACAATGAATTGCCACATGTCCAATTCTCCTTTCTTCAGAAAAAGTAGAATCCCCCCTCTAAGGTGGCGCCATTTCTGAAAAGACCTCCCCACAAAAATAGCTCTGTAGCTTGCTTTTAGGAAAAATAGAAAACCAAAATTCAAATGCTTCTGAGGTGGTGTATTCTGCTTCCTCTGCTCCTGCCTTCTGACACATGGCAATGTGGAGCCACCCTGAGGTGGCGCCACATGTCTGTCACTGCTTCTTCCAGAAAAAACAAAATTTCAAACATTCAAACTTCCTCTGAGGTGGCGCCATCTGAGTCCTATGTCTTCCCTTCTGACACATGTCCATGTGGAGCCACTCTGAGGTGGCACCACATGGCAATCTCTCCTTCTTCCAGGAAAACAAAGCTTTGAATTTCAAACTCCAAGATGACATCCTCTGAGGTGGCGCAATATGGGAAGCTCCTGCAGAGAAAATCAAGCAAACACTAATTTTGAAAATTTTCAAACTCTACTGAGGTGTCTCATTCACAAAATTCGTATTTTATTTATTTCAAAACTCCAAAATGGCATGCCCTGAGATGGCACCACATGGAAGGCTCAGATTGACTCTGTTTGAATTTCAAAAATCTCCAAAATTTCTACAAATACCATAGCACACGCCCAACTGAGGGAGGCTCCCTTTGGACCTGAATTTCAGTCAAAAATTTTCTTTTAAACTTCACTTTTATTCTTTTGAGTTCACGCCCCCCTGGGCCCATCTGAGGGAGAGCATTGAAGTATTTACTTTGTTCACACCACTCCAAGCTCGACCCAGAAGTAGAGGACGATTTTGATGAACATTCTGACACTCGATTTGAAAAGCGAGAGAAGTCGTTCGTAGCCGCTCATTTCGAGAATTCCAAAACAGCAAAAGAACACAAGGTGAACTCCTATTCTAGTTGGTTTTATTGAAATATTGCCTTTGCCTTGATTTGCATTTTCATTCTGAAAAAAGAGCTCGTCCGAATGATGGATCGAGCTATTCTCATAAAACGACATATATAAAAAAAATAACTTTGCTTCCTTGGTGATTTTTACATTCATGCATTAGATAGGTTTAATTCATGTTTCATTTCGTTAATTTAGTATGTTTTAGGAATTAGTTAGTTTTTTTTTACCCTTTATTTCAATTCTGCTTAGTTTCAGTAATTTCTTGTTTTTGTCAGTCAGTCCACTCGTTATTTCATGTGTTTATTTTTCTTTAAAAATACCAACAAAATCATATTACGTGCCTTTAGATGTCCCTAACACTCTTCAAAAAAATCAGAATCATTTGAATTCATTCATTATGTTCAAAGTTCAAAATGCTAAATCGGGTTTTGTGTCCCGGAAAATGTTCTGAATATTTATTTTCAACTTGTGAAATCAAGATCTCCATCATGTAAGATCTGATTTATGATCCGAAAATTTCCCGGAACTCAAGATGATGTCTAGTATTTAATCTGATTTTCTCAGATGTTTTTGATTTTTTGTGTTTTCTGAAAAAAAGCTAGGAGTTCGGGACATGTGTCAGAGCCTGATTTGAGTCTCTGAGACTCTAGATCGACTTAAGACAACTAGTTCTCTTTGGATATTGCTCCAAATCCGGATCTGTAAAAAGTGAAATTTATATCCCGAATGTCCTATGTTTGAGTATGAAATTTTGTGATTTTTAGAACAGTCTTCATACCGGTTCCGTATTTTTCATCTCAGTCTCCTATTTTGGCATTTTTATCTGTTCTTCTGATTTATGCATATAATGTCATATTTTTATTTCTCTAACGATTGATAAAATGCTGAATACATACAAATTAAAGTTGTTCATACGCATGTCAGTAGTCCCCCATTTAATGTTCGGAAATTTTGATGGTTAGTTCTTATTTTTTATCCATTTTTACATCAGATCAGGTTGATTTTAGTCCCATTAGAACCAAATCCCCATTACTGAACTCTCCGTAGTTCAAGTCCCGGGGCTGTAAACGCCAAAGATGTTCATTTTCATGTCCTTTAGCAACCTGCAAAACATCATACATTTCCATGGTGGATTTTTGCATTATTGCGTAAAATGCTATATTTGGTTCGTGCCCGTATGCGAAATTTGCTTATTTTAGGGTTTTCTTTGAAATTTTGCATTTAGGACATGTCATTCCATACATTTTATCATTCTATACTATTCTTAAGGGTAGAGGGATGCTCTGTACTGAATTTGGCATGGTTTGAATACCGTTTGATGATCGGTTTAGCCGTATTATCAAATCGGGGCTTTCGCGGGACCGAATCCAAGCGAAAAATAAGTGAAATTTGTTATTTTGGCCAAGTTTCAAACATCAATTCTGATTTTACAGTCCTAATATGTTTAGCAGCATATCATCATGTCTCATCATGCATTTCATCATCATTTGGTTCAATTCAAATTTCAAAATCTCAAATTTTGTCAAAATTCCTTTAAAAACCCTGATTTTAAAGGTTTAACTTCAATATTAGGGGTATTTTGGTCATTTTAACCACAATTCCGGATTTCCAAACTATTTATTACTGTATTTTCTTGCATTTGCATTATTTCAAATATCAAGGAAGTGTGAAAATAGGGTTTATATCCAACTAATTCCAATAATTTCAGGATATTATTGTTAAATCTTGGAAAACCCCACATATTTGAGCTAACCCCATTTCAAGTTTGGCAGGGACATTCAAAGGAAGGAGCTGAAGTCTGCAATTATCTTTATTTCATTTTATTTAGTGATGTAATAATATAAATTTTGGAATAAGAGATTTACTTTTCTGCTCAGATTAGGATGCATATCATATAGTTTGAATTTCTGCAATATCCTAGTTATGTGATTCATGCATTTTATTTCAAAATCACTATGGATGTATACGAATGGGCACATGCACCAACTCTTAGGGAGTTGATGAACTCGGTGGATTCCATATTTATGGCCTTAGTCGGAATATGGAGGAGACCCAGATTCAGCATCTTCCTACTAGTCACACCGAGCCTACACTCTTAGGCTATCTTCCAAAATTCATTGCATATTTTCAATTTCACAAAGTATTTTAGAATTAACTAAGTAAATTACAAGCATATTTACGGCCATAGTCAGAATATGTGATGATATTACCTTAATTTAATTCTAAAATTGCATATTTTTTTTAAAAAGGGGTTTTCATAAAAGGTCATTCATTCATTCAAGATAGTTTGCATCATGAAAGCATATGCTCTTCCTTTCGATAAAATCACAAAATTTCTATTTTCAAAGAAATCGATTCCTTAAGGATATTCTGAAAAAAATTTAAAGTTTGATTTTCCCGAGTTATATTTCCCATGATTTTCTCAGAAAGTATTCCTTAGAATTCATTTTTCAATCTTTTCAAATAAGGCCTCAAGAATCAAAATCAATTTACAAATATTTCAATGCCAAGATTCTTAGGGTTCCAATTTCTTGAGTCTTGATTTTCCTTTTCCAAAGAGTTTTCCAATGAATTTTAGTCATTTTCCAAAGAAAGTTTTCAAGTTTGACAAATAGTTCCTGTTCAAGTATTTTCTCAAGAATCGTTTCTACTTTCCCAGGATTTTCATCCATTCATGATTTTCCCAAAACTTCATAAATTTTCTTGAGTTTTCAAATCCTTTTATCAAAATTTCCTGAGAAATTGATTTCCATCTTTTGCCTGAGAAAGACTTTTCCAATTTCAAAAGGTTTCCAAGCATACATCATGTTTTCCAACTTGCATTTTGCAAAATTTTCATAGCACATGCCTGAATTCTCTGTGCATTTAGGATAGAACACTATTTTGACAATTGAGTTAAGTCAAGCACACATTTGGTCCTTGGTTCGATTACTCTTGTTAAACGCGGTAGGAACGGTCGAACCTCATACCGACAGGTCGAGCCCCATCCCATGGATTTTCCCGCTATTTTAAAAAACGGAGGCGAGTATTTCAAAACAATTTTTCAAATTCTGAAGTTTGACTCACGGAAACGTTTTCCCCTCTCTCCCTCAGGGAAGGGAAGACAAAAAAATTTTGCGACGATAACAGGTTTGGCAACCGTAATGAGACCTGTCCTTGTCTGATAAAAAATTTGCTTGACTTATTTCAATTATCAAAACTGTGTTCTCAAAATGTCAGCTCTTTTGCTTTCTGATATCATGCAAACCTAGGAGCCTAGATTCTGACCTAGCTGACATTGATTGCATGTAGACTAGGCATGGTTTGGTAGGACTATATTGAGGAGATATTTTCATGCTCGCATAGACTTAGGTCTAAACACAACTCTCCTCAATTTAGGATCTGAATGCAAACAATGTATGCTTCTTCAAAGGTTTTCAAAATCTATCTCTCTAGGACTTAGAGCCCTCTTTTTCTTGCATGTGATCATTTTTTCCAAACCACAGTACCTATCTTTACCCGGTCTTCACGTTGCTGGGCTCTCTTCCAGAAACCTAGTTCGGGACAGAGCCTCACAACTGGGCCACTTATTTGGGTTGACGCCCCCCTACCACGTACTAAGGGCCACAGTTTGAGGTATATCGGTAGGTGCTCAAGGATGTTGGGAAACTTAAACTTAAATCTGGAGTTGAAATTATATGTCACGTACCTCGAATTTCGGTTCAGGTATATTGGCATAACTGGATTGAACAAAGATAATCTAAAACTAGAGTTAGGATTAGGGTCCTACAGCTGCTTTTCAAAATGATGCATCTAGAGTCAGCCTTTTAGGGAGTGTTGTATGCGCATAAGTGTTTATACAGGATGTGACTGTTTGTATTTTATCTTTATTCCTCTCATATTTTTCCCAAAAATATTAAACCATTTTTCAAATATCCATATTCTCATCTTTTTTTCTTTTATTTTCTCAAATCCTGGACGATTTTTCCAAACCATCTACTTTCTTTCTCAAAACTCCAGGTGATTTTTCATTCTTTCGTTTTACTGGACCTCGAATTTTCAGCTTCATTTTTATCCTTCCTACAATTTTCTAAAATCATATGTTTTCTCTCATTGGATTTTCAATCCTTTTGTCTATTTGCAAAATTCTCCACCTTATAGTCCTCGTGGTTGACGACCTCGCCTAGGTAACAAGGCACATTTTCCGTTGTTTATTTCTCTTGTAGAGAATGACAACACAATTGTCGTGATTTCAACGGTGACTCCATCCCTAGTAATGGGATATTCTTCTAATTGTCTACCATATCGTCAATAATCAATTTTCTCCCAATCCAAAATTTTCTCAAAGTTTAATCAAGACTTTATCCTGCAGAGAGCCTTCGCAGCATTTGATGGTTGAGACAAGATCCAGAAGAAAAACATCATCTCAGTGTATTATTTACTCCTCAGCCTCGAAAGGAGAAATGGATTCGCCAAGATCAGTCAGGAGTCAAGGTCAACAAAAAGATGACGGCATAGATCCTCAGATGTATGCTATGTTCCAAAAAATGATGAAGAAGATGATGAGTGAGCAGGTTAGCACCAGCTCAGACAAAAATCCATTCAGTCAGAGAATCAGAGATCATGTAACCAAGAAGTCCGCCAAGTCTTCTAAGAAACATGTTCAACCAGAAGACTCTTCAGAAGAATCAACAGATGATACACATGAAGAATGCGAGATCATTCCAGAAATCACTCGCATGCCAAAGGTTCAAGCAGTGACAAATTATTTTCAAGCGCAGTTCAAAGAAATGGCTAGAGTGGTAAAAGATCTGCAAGCCTGCGACAAGGGCAAGAAAGTCTTTACCAGTGAAGATTTCTACGATGGCTTAAAAGGAGACGATAATCTAGAGAATCTTCCCCGTAAGTTCATCAAATTCAACGGTTCTGGTGATCCCAAAGCCCACCTCGCCATGTTCTTTGCTAAATGCTCCAAATTCAAGAGGGACAACAGAGCACTGTTCATATGCTTTCCCCGCAGCCTGGAAGGAGCCGCAACCAAATGGTACGCGGAACATATCAATCCTATAGAACTGAAAGAGTTTGACAAAGTCGTGAATTTGTTCGTTGAACGATTCTTGTTCAATACTGAAGCGCTACCAACGTTAAATCACCTCTGTAATCTGAAGCAGGGAGACAGTGAAAAAGCTAGGGACTTCATTCGCAGATGGAGAGAGATTTGCAATAAAATGAGAAGCCTGATTTCAGAGGAGCATGCACTCCAAATTATCCTGAACAACTTTTCACAACCTTTGAGGAGTCTCATTTCTACCTCACCCTCCAAGTCTTTCATTGAACTCATTGAACGAGTCGGGGATAGAAAATGGGGTCTATGAGGGCATTATCATTGCAAGAAGCAGTCAAGATGCCAAAAAGAAAGCTCACTTCACTTTTTTGGCCAAATCTTTCAATAATAGCAAAGGCAACAAGAATAATCATGGCAACAGTTTGGAGAGATTCAAAAAGCAAAAAGGGAAGGACATCAACAGTGATAAACCTCTTCAATCCAGACCTCAGTATAAGGAGAAAGATCAAGAAAAATCAAAGCGTGAGGACTGGAGCACTGATCGAGAATTCACTCCTCTAGATCAGACACTCGAGAGTATCCTGGAATATATGCTGGCAAAGATATTGTCTGGTTGCCTAAAGTCGCTGACTCCCCAGCAATTATGGGCAGATTCAAAGAACAGTTTTGCAAGTTTCATCGAGCAGTAGGGCACGATACAGAAAACTGCTTTGTCCTTAAGAACATTGTTCAAGACTGCATTGACAAGAAGATCCTCATTGAGGATGAAAAGGAGGACATGTCATCCTGACTGAGCTTTTTCCATAATTATTCCAAAAGCTGACAATGCCCGCACTTTCCCATTTCTCGTCTTGTTTTTTCAAAAGGATAATGTGATTCCATTCCTTGATCTTAAAGCATCAATAAAATCATCAAATTTTTCAATAGCTTGGCGCCATCTTATTTGCTTCTTCTTCCTTTTCACAATGTCTCTCTTGTGAGGAATGATCTTCAGGACGTCTATCAGTCAAGGAGCTTGTCACCTTATTCATCAATTATCCTTCTTTTATTCAAAATTTTCCTCCCTAGTTACATTGGGGCATTTTTTTTTTTTGAAAATTTATCTTTACCTCAAAACATCTTGTATGCAGGCAGGATAAACCAATCTCTCATTTTGCATATATATGCACCCATTTGCATTAATTTTGCATTCATTTGCACTCATTCTTATTCATTTGCGTCAAATTTATATCAAAATTCCCCTTCAGGTTAAGGGATAAACCTGAATCATTTTTCATGATTTTTCCAAAATTCTTTAATTTCTATTCACTTCCCATTCAGGATAAGGGATAAATCCTGAGACTATGAATGATTTCTCATCTTAATCATCAATCTTTAACTTCAGTTTGCAATCTCTTTTGATTTCCCTCAAAATTCTTCAGATAGAATCCTCTTTCCAAAATCCGATCCCTGCACTGGCAATTTGCAAAATTTTGATCCTCTAATCGAGTTCTCCTCTGAAGATCTGAATTCTGATTCAGACTTCTTTTCTTTCAAACCCAACTCTCAGGTTGGTCCATTTTTCTTTTAGAAATTCGAGTTTCGACTCAGATTTCTTTCTTTTCAAAATCCAACTTTCAAGTTGGTTTATACTTTTTTCCTTTGAAGATCCTAGTTCCAACTGGGGTATTTTTCAAATTATCTTTCCTTTGTTGATCTGAGTTCCGACTCGAGATCTTTTTACCTTGTTCGAGCTCTAACTCGAGCTCTCTATTTTCCTTTGTTGATCTGAGTTCTGACTCGAGATCTCTTTACCTTGTTTGATCTCTAACTCAAGCTCTCTATTCTCCTTTGTTGATCCGGGTTCCGACTCGTGATCTCTTTATTTTATTCGAGCTCTAACTCGAGCTCTTTATTCTCCTTCGTTGATCCAAGTCACTTCGATCTTCAGGGTCAGTCAAGTTTTTTGACCTTTTGTCCACCCATTTCCAATTTAAATCTTCGGATCATTCAATTCTTCAATTTCGACCCTCGGGTCATTCAATTCTTCAATTTCGACCTTTCGGTCACCCAATTTCCAATTTTCAATTCCAATTACCAAATTCTCAATTTCGACCGTCAGGTCATCCAATTTTCATTTCTCTGTTCAGGATAAGGGGATAATCCTGAAACCATTCATGGAAGTGATCCAACTCTCTATAATGGTCCTTGTTCTTCATTGAACTGATAGTGTTCCAAGTGAACTGATAGTCGTTGTTCATTGAACTGATAGTGTTCCAAATGAACTGATAGTCGTTCTTCATTAAACTGATAGTGTTCCAAGTGAACTGATAGTCGTTCTTTATTGAACTGATAGTGTTCCAAGTGAACTGATAGTCATTCTTCATTGAACTGATAGTGTTCCAAGTGAACTGATAGTTGTTCTTCATTGAACTGGTAGTGTTCAAAGTGAACTGATAGTCGTTCTTTATCATTCTGATATTGTTCTCAAGGAACTGATAGTCATTCTTCATTGAACTGATATTGTTCTCAGTGAACCAATGGTCATTCTTAATCATTCTGATAATGTTCTCAGTGAACTGATAGTCATTCTTAGTTGAACTGATAGTGTTCCTAGTGAACTGATATTCATTCTTAGTTGAACTGATAGTGTTCCCAGTGAACTGATAGTCATTCTTCATTGAACTGATATTGTTCCCAGTGAACTGGTAGTCGTCTCCTTTAAAAAAAAGATGAGAATTTTTGTCATGGATGCATCAAAGTTGGACTTCAAATGCTTTCTTTCACCAAGGATCTCAAGAACATTTTGTCAATTTGTCAATCAATTACCCGTTGATTTCAGAATTTTATTGCACAAATCTTTGCCCCAGTTTACCTTCAGCATTACTTCCAAAAGAGTGCATCTTTCACGAAGAGATATTCCAAAATCCAAATGCTTTCTATCGGCCAACCAAAAGGATGAAGGATAAATCCTCAATATGGCCAGAAAAGAAGATTCAATGTTATTGCAAAGCCACAAATGACTGATATTGATTGCAGTTATGGCACATCTCTAAAGATTATTCTTGTGAAAATGAGGCAGTGAAAATATCCTGAGCGCTAGAAAAAAAGAAGAATTCACCCAAGCCCTGTCTCCTCAAAATCACCTAAGTTGCAATTAAATATCCACAAAAGGGATCTCTGAATTGTCGTCAAGATGAAGGCGAATTAAGCGAGTAGACCCTCGGAGCCAAAGAAGACTTGAAACATCTCCAAGATGACGGAGTTTGTGATGGATTCTTCTAGGGAAAGTCCAAAGCACTGTCGAGATGAAGGCAGATGCGATGAACCTTCTGACAATCCCTAAAAGATATTTAATTCATGCTATCAGCCAGAGATTTTCAATCAATAAGTCAATATCATCAAGATAACCCAGGAGCAAAGAAGGATCAAAACATCTCCAAGTTGAAAGAGTTTGTGACGTACCCTTTTCAAAAAGAGAGAGAGAGAAAGAGGAAAAAGAAAGAAAAGTCAAGACATCTCCAAAATAAAGGAGAATATAACCGAAACCCAAGAAAACCCAAAAGAGTGCAGAAATATTATCATGAGAGAAGCTCCCAGGATATCAAACTGCCAAATCTATCAAGAATCTTCTTTAAATTTGTGAAATTCTATTATCAATATTATTTCATCAATTGCTTTCATAATATCAAATTCTCTTTCCTGATCATATCAAGGAAATTGATAGCTTCCTTGAAGAAGGTCAATTGCAAGCGATTTGGATTCCAAATCTTGATTCTATGAAGTCAATCTCGTTTGGAGGTAATACTTCAGGTAGAAAAGGAGGAATATCTTTGTAACAATGTGCACCATTTTCAAATACTTTGAATCAACAACAAAATTCTCAACAGTTTGACAATATTTTCTAGCTATCTTGACGTGAAGTGAGAGCTTGATGTCCGTTTTGATACATCCTGACACCATTTTCATCCCTCTTTAGGACTTGATTACGGGAGTTTTCAATATTCCTTCCCTTTTTCATGTATAATCTAAGCGCCTGGGCTCTCAGATTCGCACACTTCTCTGTGTCCCCACTGTCCCACCACAGACAGTTCAATTTCGGTTCAAGGTCAAACCACCAATCATTTTCCCGCAAAAGGCAATTTCAAAAGCTATTTAGTCTCAGCAATGAGACGCCCAAGATCAATTCTTTTTCAAGCTTTAGGGACCCCATTTTCTTTCCTTTTGCAAAACCCCTATCGGATTTATTGTGCAAAATCCGAAGGTTCCATCATGGTCTCTTCTTTCGAGGATTTCATTCAATTTCTACCAATCAGGTTAAGGGTATAAACCTGAGCCTCATTTTGATGAGGTATTTTATTCCCCAATCAGGTTAAGGGTCAAACCTGAGCTTCGTTCCATACGAGGTATTTTCCGCCCAATCAGGATAAGGGTACAAACCTGAGCCTCAAAGAGGTATTTCATTTTCTACCCGATCAGGTTAAGGGTACAAACCTGAGCCTCATTTGATGAGGTATTTCATTTTTCGCCCGATCAGGATAAGGGTACAAACCTGAGCCTCATTTGATGAGGTATTTCATTTTTCGCTCGATCAGGTTAAGGGTACAAACATGAGCCTCATTTGATGAGGTATTTCATTTTCCGTCCGATCAGGATAAGGGTACAAACCTGACCCTTAAAGAGGTATTTCATTTTCTGCCCGATCAGGATAAGGGTACAAACCTGAGCCTCATTTGATGAGGTATTTCATTTTCTACCCAATCAGGTTAAGGGTACAAACCTGAGCCTCATATGATGAGGTATTTCATTTTTCGCCCGATCAGAATAAGGGTACAAACCTGAGCCTCCTTTTATGAGATATTTTATTTTTCGCCCGATCAGGATAAGGGTACAAACCTGAGCCTCCTATGATGAGGTATTTCATTTTCCGCCTAATCAGGATAAGGGTACAAACTTGAGCCTCATTGAATGAGGTATTTCATTTTTTCGCCCGATCAGGTTAAGGGTACAAACCTGAGCCTCGTTTTGATGAGGTATTTCATTCCCCAATCAGGTCAAGGGTTAAAACCTGAGCTTCGTTCCATACGAGGTATTTTTGTCTCATCTAGGATAAGGGCAAAAACCTGAACTTCACTCTCGCAGAGTGAATCTTTCTTCTTCGTTCTCCATTTCATAACTACCATCTTCATTAGGGCTAATTTTCTCATACCCAGTTAGATCCTTCCAACTGGGGCATTTTTTTATGTATAGCCCAAATTTTGTGTGTTTTTTATTGCCACTAAACTCGGCCACAAGCCGGCTTAGTAGCAAAGAGGGGCATCTCTAAACACCCCAAATTTTCATTCACCTTCCTGACATTTCCACTAAACATCATCATTCATCCTCTGAGATCGCTGGAGGGCAAAATGGTCATTTTCTGAGCCTGAAACTTGCAAAAATCTAAATTTCATCTGCAACTCTCAAAATTTCTCTATCTCAGCTCAGATGTTCAAATTTTTTTTCCTGACAGGAGACGGGAATCTCCAAATCCTGATTCAAGATTACATTTCATAAGGCATGTCATTGCATATCATTGCATGAGCATTTCATATCACTGCACTGCACAGCATGTCATTTCGAGATCCAAAACTCTCGATTTCAAAACTCTCAATCCAGATTCGAGTTTTAGCTCTTTTCAAAATCAATTTCAAAACCCTGTGTCTTTAAAATTGTCAATTCTTCCCATTTTACTCTCAGGACTCTAAATTTCAAAATATTTTCTCTGGAAAACGATCTGAATAGTTTTCAATATGGATCTTAGCTTTGAATTTAGCCATTTTATATCACATTTTGCCCTTTTGTCAGCAATTTCAAATATCATTCTTTTACAAAATCGCCCTACAGGGGCCACCTCTTTCCAAAATTTCTGCAATTAAGCTAAGTATTTCTTATTTGCCAATTAGTCTAAGTCTTTATGAAAATTCCAAAAAGAGGTTTTACTGTCTTTATTTCAATAAAGAAGCAATGTGGGGTCCACTCTGAGGTGGTGCCACATAGGCCTTTCTTTTGAAAAACTTGAATTTTGAAAAGCCCAAAAATATAGGAGCCTTGTCCCTGAATTGACGCCACTGGGTCATTTTCTCTCTCCCTCCATCCTTTGACATGTGTCAGTGTGGGGGCCTCTTTAAGATGACGCGACATGTCTTTAGCCACCTTCTTTATTCCATGCCACGTGTCAATGTCCACCACCTCCATACCTCACCATGTGTCATGTTGATGCCACTCTGAGTTGCCACGTGTCATGTTCTGCTTTTCCTAGAAAAAGTGGAATTGTCTCCCCCTGAGGTGGCGCCATCTGATGTGTTCTTCCTGCAAGTGACACATGTCACCTTCTGCTTTTCTCAGAAAAAGAAAGTGACACATGTCTCTCTCTGCTTTTCTCAGAAAAAGCAAGTGACACATGTCACTCTCTGCCTCCTTCAGAAAAAGCAACAATTCAAATATTTAAACTCCAGGCAGAGTTGGCGCAAATCCTGATTTTCCTCCTTAATTTAAATTTTTTTATCTAATTTGAGGTAGCGCCACATGTCCCTTTCCCTCCTTTTCCCCCCTGCCATGTGTCACTGTGGAGATGACGCCACATGGCCACCCTCCATCCTTCCAGAGCCAACCCAATTTGAAATTCAAATTCCTCCTGAGGTGGCGCCATCTGAAGAGTCTCCTCCAGCAAGCTGACACTTGTCAGGTATGGAACCACCCTGATTTGCCACATGTCCAATTCTCCTTTCTTCCAAAAAAGTAGAATCCCCCCTCTAAGGTGGCGCCATTTCTGAAAAGACCTCCACATAAAAATAGCTCTGCAGCTTGCTTTTAGGAAAAGTAGAAAACCAAAATTCAAATGCTCTTGAGGTGGTGTCTTCTGCTTCCTCTGCTCCTGCCTTCTGACACATGGCAATGTGGATCCACCCTGAGGTGGCGCCACATGTCTGTCCCTGCTTCCTTCAGAAAAAGCACAATTTCAAACATTCAAACTCCCTCTGAGGTGGCACCATCTGAGTCCTCTGTCTTCCCTTCTAACACATGTCCATGTGGAGCCACTCTGAGGTGGCGCCACATGGCAATCTCTCCTTCTTCCAGGAAAACAAAGCTTTGAATTTCAAACTCCAAGATGACATCGTCTAAGGTGGCGCCATATGAGAAGCTCCTATAGAGAAAATCAAACAAACACTAATTTTTAAAATTTTCAAACTCTGCTGAGGTGTCTCACTCACAAAATTCGTATTTGATTTACTTCAAAACCCCAAAATGGCATGCTCTGAGCTGGTGCCACTTGGAAGGCTCAGATTGACTTTGTTTGAATTTCAAAAATCTCCAAAATTTCTACAAAAACCATAGCACACGCCTAGCTGAGGGAGGCTCCCTTTGGATCTGAATTTCAGTCAAAAATTTTCTTTTTAACTTCACTTTTATTCTTCTGAGTTCATGCCACCCCTGGGCCCATCTGAGGGAGTGCATTGAAGTATTTACTTTGTTCACACCACTCCAAGCTTGACCCAGGAGGAGAGGATGATTTTGATGAACATTCTGACACTCGATTTGAAGAGTGAGAGAAGTTGTTCGTAGCCGCTCATTTCGGGAATTCCAAAATAGCAAAAGAACACAAGGTGAACTCCTATTCTAGTTGGTTTTTTTGAAATAATACCTTTGCCTTGATTTGCATTTTTGTTCTGAAGAAAGAGCTTGTCCGAATGATGGATCGAGCTATTCTCATAAAACGACATATATCAAAAAAAAAATAAATATGCTTCCTTGGTGATTTTTACATTCATGCATTAGATAGGTTTAATTCATGTTTCATTTCGTTAATTTAGTATGTTTTAGGAATTAGTTAGTTTTTTTTAGCCTTTATTTCAATTATGCTTAGTTTCAGTAATTCCCTGTTTTTGTCAGTCAGTCCACTCGTTATTTCATCTGTTTATTTTTCTTTAAAAATACCCAAAAAATTATATTACGTGCCCTTAGATGTCCCTAACAATCTAAAAAAAATCGAAATCATTTGTATTCGTTTACTATGTTCAAAGTTGAGTTTTGTGACCCAGAAAACATTCTGAATATTTATTTCCGACTTGTGAAATCGAGATCTCCATCATGTAAGATCTGATTTACAATCCGAAAATTTCCCTAAACTCGGGATGATTTCTAGTATTTAATCCGATTTCGCAGATTTTTATGATGTTTTCACTATCTGACAAAAATCTGAGAGTTCGAGACACGTGTCAGAGCCTGATTTGAGTCTTTGAGACTCTGGATCGAATTAAGTCGACTGGTTCTCTTTGGATATTGCTTCAAATCTAGATCTGTAAAAAGTAAAATTTATGTCCCGAATGTACTATGTTTGATTCTGAAATTTTGTGATTTTTAGAACAGTCTTCATACCGGTTCCGTATTTTTCATCTCAATCTCCTATTTTGGTGTTTTCATCTGTTCTTCTGATTTATGCATATAATATCATATTTTTGTTTCTCCTTTGATTGTTCAAATACCAAATACATACAAATGAAAGTTTTTCATATGCATGTCAGTAGTCCCCCATTTAATGTTCAGAAATTTCGATCGTCAGTTGTTAATTTTTATCCATTTTTACATTAGATTAGGTTGATTTTAGTCCCGTCAGAACCAAATCTCCATTACTGAACTCACTGTAGTTCAAATCCCGAGGCTGTAAAATCCAAAGATGTTTATTTTCATGTCCTTTAGCAACCTGCAAAACATCAGACATTTCTATGGTGGATTTTTGCATTATTGAGTTAAATGCTGTATTTGGTTCGTGCCCGTATGCGAAATTTACTTATTTTAGGGTTTTCTTTGAAATTTTGCATTTACGACATGTCATTCCATACATTTTATCATTCTATACTGATCTTAAGGGTAGAGGGATGCTCTCTATCGAATTTGGCGTGATTTGAATACCGTTTGATGATCGGTTTAGCCGTATTATCAAATCAGGGCTTTTGCGGGACCCGAATCCAAGCAAAAAATAAGCGAAATTCTTTTCCAACGTTGAAATATCTCCAGCCGGTGCCTACAACACCATTGAAGCACTACCTCCAGCCACTTCACTGGTTGCAGTTCATCTTCAACCATTGACGACATTCACACGGCTATAGCTTCAGCCCTTCACTAGTGGCAGCCTTGCTACAACCACTACAGTAGCCCTCTAGCATCCATCTCCAGCCACCGGTGCAAACTTCTCCATTGCTCCAGCCCATCAGCCGGTACAAAGTAAAACCCCTTTTCTTATTTTGCGAATCCAACTCAAAATCGGATTCATATGGCTGAAAAGCCATTGTTTATATGATCTAGTGGGGTGAAAATCAGAGTTTTTCACATCAAGGCTAGACAATGTGAGGTGATCCATCCGAATGAGTGCATCAGAACCCTCTCATACAAATAGCCAATATCAAATCAACTTCATACATCCCTGTTTTTTTTTTTGTTTTAAGCATTATATTCATGTAGGTTGTGCATTTTAGGTATTTTTTTATTTTTATTTGATTAATTTACTGTTTTATAGCTGGTTTTGTTAGCTTTGTTAATGTTAGCAAAGAGATCTATAGGTTTTGTTAATTCATGTTCAGTCTAGCTATTATTTCATATTTTATTTTTTGTCAATAAATCTTCATAATTTTTTACTAGATGACATTATAAGATCCTGATTTACTGCCAAAAATTTGGTTTGATTCGGATTATTCAAGCCCCTTTTAAAAATCAAATATCAAAACCAATTTCAAACCCTGTGAAAATCTGAAATTCTATTTTAGCAGAATTTAGGACCTAAAATCACCCTCGTGAAAGATCTGGACTGTCCTTGAAAAAAATCATAGTGGATTCATAATTGAAAATACTAGTGATCTGGAAATTTATAAGTTTTTCCAAGCAGTTTGGCCTCTGTAAAAAATCGTATTTCTCAGACCCTTGGGAAACTATCAATTTTCTTTCGTCAGGGTATAGACAGACTCTAATGCATCAAGTCCGCCCAATCTGTAGCTTGTTTGTAAAAACTTTAAACACAAAAGTTATTTCTAACATTATTTCCTGTCATTTCCCAAAATTTGAGAATTTTTGGATCTGTTTCAATATTTTGCCCGGATTTTCTCTTTCTGTCTAACAGATTCCAATGTCCAGACATTCCAGAGATTTTGGTCTCTGATAAGAGTGTGGCCTTTTCCAAAACGTAACCCGAATTCCAATTGTGTCAAAAGATAAAACTTTTCCCTATTTGTCAGGGATATTTTCCCATAATTTCAGACTTTGTTTCATCTTTTTACTATTTTTCCCACATTTTCTACCGAAACCTGTCTATTTCCCCTAAATCCTAGAGTCGCCGGATTCCGATCTGACTTGCCGGAGTGTCACAGCTCCGACCATAGGTTCAAACCAGAAAGTGTAAACGGAAAAACTCCTTGACTTACTGTCCTATATCACCACATAAAATTTGGGAATTTTTTATGGAAGTTTGATATCCTAAATCCCATTTAGAATCACCATTTTAGGCAAAAATCATAAAATTTAGGGTTTTTATTTGAATTTCTATATTTTAAAATACAAAAAAATAGATTTTCGAGCTCCATTATGTTTTTAGGGTTATTTTAAGTGTCTATGCTAAATTTGGCTTAATTCCAAGTTCTTTTGCATTATATGTTAGTTTGTCTTTAAATTCAAAAGCGAAAATCAAGCGAAAATGAGGTTAAATTCGATATTTTATGATATTTTCGCCATTTTAGGGTCTTTATCAAGTACATGAGCATGTATAACCGTATTAGTATTAATTTCAATGTCATTTGCATTTCATATTTTTCAATTTTACAAAATTTATTTCAGAAAACCCTGGGTTTCAAGGCCATAGTCTTGTTATCGGGGGTATTTTGGTCATTTTGACCATAATTTCGAAATTTCAATTTTCAATTCCATAAATTTTCATGCATATCATCATATTTCATCGTATTATGTTTGATTTATTTCATTTGATTTTAAAAATTCCAAAATTTACAAAATTTCTTTCAGAAAACCCTGATTTCAAGGTCATCAGGGGCATTTTGGTCATTTTGACCCCAATTTTGAATTTTCAAGTTTATTTTCAAAATTGATTCATTATTTATCATGTTTATATCAAAGGGGGTATGAATTTGGGTTTATATCTGAATAATATCTGATAATTTCCCATATTTTCGGATAAATTCAGAAAAACCTACATTTTGTGCTAACCTTGTTTTTTAGTTTTGCAGGAGCATCCAAGAAGAAGACTTAGTTATTTTATTTCTTTATTTTATTTAATTCAATGTAAAAATCAATGTAATATTTGGAATAAGAGTTATATTTCTGCTTAGAATAGGGCTGCATTGCATATAGTTTAATTTCTGCAAATTTCAATATTTGATGTATGATTCATGTATATTTCTTTCAAATTCACTATGGTTTACACGAATGGCACGTGCACAAGATCTTATGAAGTTTATAAACTCGGTGGGATTTGTGTTTATGGCCATAGTCAGAATACGAAGAAAACCAAGATTTATGATCTTCATATTAGCCACATTCAGCCTACACACTTAGGCTAACTTAAAAAATGCACTACATTTTTCAAAACTTCAAAAGGATTTCTCAATTCCTCAATGAAATTCCCTTTTCAAATTCATATTCATTCATTCATATTATTCAAATTGCATTGTTTTCAAATTCATTTTCCAATTTCAATTTAAAAAAAAATCAGTTTTCTCAAGAATTTCCAAGTCTTTCTCAGGATCTGATTTTCTTAAAATCCTAAGTTTTCAAATGACATTTCAAAGCATTTCCCAAGTTCAAATCAAGATTTTCCAATGTTTTGAAATTCTCAAATTTCAAAGTCTCAAGTTTTCAAAAAAATCGATTTTCTTAGATTTCCCATTTTCCTAAGAACCCAGTTTCCTGAGAATCCATTTTTCATTTCAAAAGTCATTTTTCAATGAATTTCTTGAGTTTCTCAGAATTCTCAAATCCATTTCCTCAAAAAAGCAATCTAAATCTCAAAATCAATTTTCCAAAGTACAAGTTTTCCTGAGAAATCACTTTCCAATGCAAATTTCTGATTTTCAATGAAATTCAATGATTTTCTCAAGAATTCAATTTTCAAGTACTTTTCCAATCAATTTTCAAGCATATTTCAATTTTCCAAAGCAAACATCATATTTTTTCAAACTTGCATTATTTTCAAAATTTCATAGCACAAGCCTGATTCTTTGTGCATTCTAGAAAAAATAGAGCATAATTTAGCTATTTGAGTCGAGTTAAAGCACATAATTGGTCCTTGGTTCAATTACCCCTGGTAAAGACGCCAGGAACGGTTGAACCTCGTACTGACAGGCGGATCCCATTCCACAGAATTTTCCCACAAATTTTCAAAACGGAGGCGAGTTAATTTTCAAAAACTATTTTCAAAACTTTGGTCGAGTTTGACTCGCAAAATTCGTTTCTCTCTCGCAAGGGAGGGGAAGAATTTTGCGATGATAACAAACAGGAAATAAATTGTAAATCAGGAATTCTAGAGAAGAGGAAAAAAAATAGGAATTTAATCATGCAATTACTAAAGATTATACTAAAGAAATGAAAGAAAACACAAGCAAATCTCTAATTAACATTCAAAACAGGAAAAATACATGAATGAACAACCTAGAATACAGTATAATAGGAAAACATACAGGAAACAAGAGAAATTGAAAACAAAACATGAATTTACACTGAATTGAAATCAAACAAAAATAAGAAAGACAGGAAAATTAAAATTTCAGAAATAGTAGTTAACAGAATAAAAGAAATCAGAAAAAATTGTAAAAACAAAACTAAAAAAAAACAAAGATTGACTGTAATGTAAAACAAAGAAATCAACAAAAAGAAATCGGACAATGACAGATTAAACAAAAAAATAGGAATTTAAAAACATCAATGACAATGAATAAACGCAGGAAATTGACAATTGCAAAAACTGGAAATGACTTGAAATAAAAAAAATTAGGAAATCAAAGCTGGAAATGAAGAAAAAAAATAGGGAAACAACTAAAAAACAGAAAATCAATTAAACAAATAAAAGCAGGAATTATAAAACTGAACGAACAGAATTTTGAATTAAAGAAAAGAAAGCAGGAAAAAAAATTAAAACCAGAAATTAGAAACAGAAATTAAAAATAGGAAATCTGTAATTTGAAAAAAAAACAAAAGAGTAACTCAAAGAATGAAATCAAACAAAAAACAATTTGTAAACTTAACAAGAAAACTGAAATATATTGAATGAATGACAGAAAAAATTTGCAGAGGAAGAAAATTAAACAAAAGCAAAAATAGGAAGATTCTTAAAAAACAGGAAATTGAAAAACTGGAGAAAAACTGGAAATTACAAAGAAGAATGAATGAAAACAGGGAAACGCTAAACTATGCAAGAAATAAATGAAATTGCAAACAATTACATCAGAAAAAAAAAAACTGGAAATCAGATGAATGAAAAACAGAAAATCAAACTATGAATAGAAATTGCAAAAAGGAGAAAGAAAGAACTCAAAATAGGAAATACGATGATGAAAAAGAACAGAAAAAAAAACAAAACATAAATTCAATTTGTGCGATGAATGAAAACAAGATTTAACAGCAGATAATAAACTACTTATGAAACTAAAATGCTAACAAACAAATTAACAACATTACAAATGAATTAAAGACATCTAAATAACGAATCAACAAAACAACAGATCGGACAATGAACAGAAAAAGGAAAAAATCTGAAACAACAACTATTGATTTTATTCTTTTCATTTTTCTTTCTTTCTTTTTTTTTTCCAGAACTAACACAGCATGATTGAACAGGAAGAAGAAGAAGATGAAGAAACAGAACTTACCAGAGGGATTAGAAAAGAAATTGACCTCCACCATCCACGCCGTCGCCGGATTGAGGATCCACCACCACCGTCGGTTGGATATTGAACAGAGAAAGAGGGAGAAGGGGAAGGAAGGGCAAGGAAGGGGCCGGCAATGGTGGAAAATGGTGAGAAGAGAGGGAAGAGAGGCAAAGAGGGGAAAAGAAAGTGGTTCAGACAAGAATGGGGAGACGAGTTGTTTTTTTTCGTTTTTGAGCTTTTAAAGAAGCAAACCGGTTTGAACCGGTTTGTAAATTTTTTTTTCAGTTTTTAAAATCACAAACCGGTTTGTTACAATTTGTTTTTTCAGTTTTCAAAAAACACAAACCGTGTAATGGTTTGTTTTATTATTTTCAAAAATCTAAAAAACTGTTTTAAAGAATTTTATTTGCTAAAAACCTCAAAACTAAACTAAACTACTGTAATCTAATTCTACTTATTATTATTATTATTATTTTATTTTATTTTTATTGAAAACTAAAACTAAACTACTATGTTAATATCAAACATTAAAATATATACTAAAATATACAAATAAATCTATTTTTCATACATTTTCTATTTTGAAATCATTTTAGCTCATTTAATGAAAACTAGCATAAACTTGGGTTTTTAAAACATTTTTTTATAAAATCATGCATATTTTAATGTTAATTAACTCTGAAATATATGCATGATCAAATACCCCATGCTTATGTTTTGCTAGTCCTCGAGCAAACTAGAAAAATGCATGAAATGAAAACTATCATCTAACTCACTTTCGTAGGAATCACGGTTGCATTTAGCTCATGCAACAAACCCTTTCAACCCTTGGGTTACCCCAATGGACGAGTAAGGTCTCGTGAGGGTTTGCAGTGATGCTACCCACACACATCTCTGTCATGTATGCATAATATTACACATCTTCACAAGTAGTAGTTAATTAAAGACTTTATTTTCACAAATATTTCCTGTTATTTCAAAATCAAGATATAATTAGAGTCTTTTATATACCACCATAGAAAAAGAATTTCTTTCACTTTTCTAAATATCACAATTATTTATGTTTTATTCTTAGAAAATCCAATAAAAACATATTATTATTTACTTATTCTCACTCATATGTTTTCTGCACAGGTTTTCTCAATCACACTTCTAAGCACTGAACTTTTCTTTCTTTTTCAACTCTTTTCTTCATTTTTCACACTTTTTCTTTTTCTTTTCCTTTTTTTGCATTCATTCTTCTCTTATAGCTTGCGTGTGGTCTGCTTTTATGCCTTGTGAAATGTCAATATCTTCTATACTTTTTCAATGCATATCAAAAGATATCAACTAAGACATAAAAGTGACTTCCTTCGTTCACAATTATAACGTGAGAGTCAAACATTTCAACTTGTATCTGTTCTCAGCTACTTAGGATCACGAAGTTTTCCACTCTCCTTTTCGAAATGGAATCCAAAAGTTTCAACTTACATCTAAGTCCCATCTACTAAGGATTGTGAAATTATCCAAACAACCTAACACATGCTTCTTTTTTTCTCTTTTGAGCTCTTTTTTTACGCTTTTGTTCATTTGCTTAGTTTTTTCAAAAATAGAACTGTGCATATTCATATTTATGATTCAAAATAAATTCTAACATGTATTTATCATCATTTCTTCAAAATCCGCATAAACAACCATAATTTCTAGATCTATGTCAGAAAAAAATTTTGTAGGGCTTAAAAATCCTCTAAAAACATCAGATTTGAAATAACATTCATATAAGTTCAAACTCTTTCTTTAAAAATCTACTTTTCATGAGAGATGTGTAAACATGTGCAAGAACGTAAACAAAAATATCAAGGTGTGCAAACTACACCCTCCCCCATGCTTGAATGACAATGTCCCAGTGGCACTCCCTCATGCTTATATGAAACTAAGTGAATGCACATGAGAGGAAATAAATAAGGAAAAAGAGTAGAATCAACTTGACATGAATTAAAATTGCACGTTCTATGAATGTAATGAATGCAATGTATACATGACAAAACATGAAACTCATAGAAAGAGATAAAAAACGAAAAATAAAAGCAAAGAAAATCTACAAATCCTAAAAAAAAAAATGTAATACTGTACAAAATGTGGGTTGCCTCACATCAAGCGCTAAGTTTCACGTCCGCAGCCAGACGGATCCCTGGAAAACCTTCATCGTCCATGAGATCAATGGATATGAAGTCAGGATCAATCAGGCTCTATGAAGAAAAGAGTGTCATCTATGGCACTACGCACTGTGTTTCCATCCCGTCTACCTCTAAATGTGGTATCATGACTCTTTTGACATGAAGAACGGAAATTAGTCTCATCTGAGAGACTGGTCAAGAAATGAGAGTCTAGGACCGACCGACTATCAATGAATGCAACTTCAGACAAGTGGTGAATATGATCAGGCTTGACTTGGTCAAGCACCTTCTGCATCTGTACCTCTTGCTTACTAAAAGGAATTGGTGATCCTAAAGGTTGAGAAAACGGGGCTTTATGAATATGTGATGATAATGCATGCTCTAGGCCAGACCCCTTTTGCTGAGATATCATGGAGATCAACTCGTTAGTATAAATGATATGGGGTTCATGAGTCGATTCCTGAATGGGATGATACGCCTTCCCATACTGAAGGGATATAACAGATTTAACCTGCTCATGATGTGAAGCAGTGGGTTGCAAGTCAAATGACATGGAATCCTCTCCCTTTGAGACAACATGCCCACTAGATGGGTTCCCCTCGCTTTGTCTACTCAATGTCTGAGCTAACTGTCCCATTTGAGTCTCCAGCTTGGCTATTGACTGCATATGAGAGCTCAAAACTTGTAATATCCTATCTTGGAAGGATTGACTAGGTGATGACTCATGAGAAGGGGGTTGAGTATAAGCAGGTTGGGCTGAGGGATGAACCTGTGAAAAAATGGGATGCGAGTAACCTTGTGAAGGAACTCCGCCTGTGTAGTTATACACTGCCGGTCCCAAGCCCGGATAAAGGAGGAGGGTTGCGGTAGGCCTGTGACAGCCAGCATAAAAACTTTGTCATATCCTATGAAAATGAACCAATATGAGAATTTCGTTGGGGCGTTCCCTACTGAGCGACGCGCTGTACTCTCTAGGCCCGGAGGCAGTGATAAATGTGCAAGGGTTGCTAGGTCGTCGCCCAGAAGCGACGCGTCACACCGGCGCCCGGGTGTGGTGTCAAATAGGCAAGGGTTCCCTCACTTTGTTGGACGGGTGGGGGTAAAGAAGTTAGTCCAAGACCATAAAATTAGGTTAGCCACTTGGAATATAGGGTCTTTAACTGGTAAGTTGGTAGAGTTAGTAGATGTTATGTGTAGGAGAAATATTGATATTTTATGTCTTCAAGAGACCAAATGGGTAGGTGAGAAAGCTAAAGTGATAGAACCTTGGGGATATAAGATTTGGTATACAGGAATAAATAGGAATAGGAATGGAGTAGGGATTGTTATGAGTCGTCAGTTTATAGATAATGTAGTTGAGGTCCGTAGGAAGGGTGATAGAATTTTACTTATTAAATTAGTATTAGGTACGGATATTATTAATATTATTAGTGTTTATGCACCTCAAGTAGGTTTAGATGATTCCATTAAGCATCAATTTTGGGAAGATTTAGATGGAGTAGTACAAGAGACATCTTATGGAGAAAAGCTTTTCATCGGCGGTGACCTTAATGGACATGTAGGCATTAGTAGGGATGGATTTGAGAATATCCATGGAGGCTATGGTATAGGAGAAAGAAATGAAAGTGGAGAAAGGATTTTAGATTTTTGTTTGTCCTATGATATGATCTTAGCAAACACTTGGTTTAGGAAGAGGGAGTCTCACCTAGTAACATTTAAAAGTGGGGTTAATACGAGTCAGATAGATTTTTTCCTACTTAGAAAGAGAGATAGGGGTTGTTGCATCGATTGTAAGGTTATACCAGGAGAAAGTGTAGCTACACAACATAGAGTCTTAATTTTAGATCTTAGAATTAGACAATGCCGCAAAAGGGATAGACATAGGATAGATCCTAGAATTAAGTGGTGGGCACTGAAAGGAGCTAAACAAGGAATGTTTGTAGAGCAGGTAGTTAAGGAAGTTGATTGGTGTCTCGAGGAGGATTCAGAATCAATGTGGAATAAGATAGCGGGTGGTATGAGAAAAGTAGCTAAGGAGGTATTGGGTGAGTCTAAAGGCGGTGCACCACTAGGTAAGGATACATCATGGTGGAACGAGGATGTCAAATTAGCTATTAAGGTTAAAAGAGAGTGTTATAGAAATCTAAGTAAGAGTCGTGATAATGAGAATTTGGAGAAGTATATGATAGCAAAGAAGGAAGCTAAAAAAGTTGTTCGAAACGCGAGGGCTAAGGTATATAAGGAGGTTTATGACAAGTTGGATACCAAAGAAGGCGAGAAGGATATTTATAGGCTTGCAAAGATGAGAGATAGGAAATCGAAGGATTTGGGTATGGTTAGATGTATCAAAGATGAAACGCAAAGGGTTTTAGTCAAAGATGAGGAGATTAAGGAGAGATGGAAAGATTATTTTGATAAGCTATTTAATGATAGTCATGCTCAAGATCTTGGAGACTTCTCCATTCCTTTTCATGAGATAAATCGTGACTTCATGCGCAAGATTCAAAAGAAAGAAATTGCAGAGGCTTTGAAGAAAATGAAATCAAGAAGGGCAGTTGGCCCAGATGGTATACCTATCGAGGCTTGGAAATGCTTGGGAGAGAAAGGTTTAGAATGGTTGACAAATCTTTTTAACTTGATTTGGCAAACAAATAAGATGCCTAATGAGTGGAGGAAGAGTACTTTGGTGCCTTTATATAAGAATAAGGGTGATATACAAGATTGCACAAACTATCGTGGTATAAAACTCATGAGTCATACTATGAAACTTTGGGAGAGGGTGATTGAGTCTAGGTTGAGGAAGGTTGTCATGATATCGGAGAATCAATTTGGTTTTATGCCTGGAAGATCAACTATGGAAGCTATACATCTTCTTAGACAACTTATTGAAAGATATAGAGAGAGGAACAAAGATTTGCATATGGTTTTTATTGATTTAGAGAAGGCATACGATAGAGTACCTAGGGACGTTCTCTGGTGGACAATGATGAAGAAAGGTGTTTCTCTCAAGTACATTAGTATAATTAAAGATATGTATGAAGGAGTAGTAACCAATGTCCGCACTTGTGGAGGGGTGACAACCAATTTTCCGATAACGGTTGGGTTACATCAAGGATCTGCTTTAAGCCCTTTCCTATTTGCGATAGTGATGGATGAGCTTACGAGATCAATTCAAGAAAATGTACCGTGGTGTATGTTGTTTGCTGATGATATTGTTTTGATTGATGAGTCTAGAGATGGGGTTAATGCTAAGTTAGAATTATGGAGACAGACATTGGAAGCTAGAGGTTTTAAGTTGAGTAAGAGTAAGACTGAATATATGGAATGTCGGTTTAGTAAGCAACGAAGTAGTGATGGGAGTGTAGTGAAGCTTGGTGAGCAAGATATACCGGTGAATGATTATTTCAAATATTTGGGATCCATCATTCAAAAGTATGGAGAAATTGATGGAGATGTAAATCATAGGATAAAGGTTGGGTGGATGAAATGGAAAAGTGCTACTGGAGTGCTGTGCGATCGTAGAATGCCATTGCGGTTGAAGGGAAAGTTTTATAGGACGACTATTAGACCTGCTTTACTATATGGTACGGAATGTTGGGCTGCCAAGAGACATCATATTCAAAAAATGAGTGTAGCTGAGATGCGGATGCTTAGATGGATGTGTGGAAATACAATAAAAGATAAGATTCGGAACGAAGAGATACGTAAGAAGGTAGGTGTTGCGCCCATTGAGAATAAGATGCGAGAGAATCGTTTACGGTGGTTTGGACATATTCGGCGAAGGCCTAATGATGCTCCAGTTAGAAGGTTGGAGAAATGGGAAAATATATTAGTTAAAAGAGGTAGGGGTAGGCCTAGGAAGACTTGGATGGAGATGATAGGAAAGGATATGAATGCTTTGAACCTCACCGAGGACATGGCGTTGGATAGAAATGATTGGAGGAAAATGATTCATGTGGAAGACCCAAAATGAATTTCTTTTTTGGTTCATATCGCTGACCCCAATTGTTTTGGGATGAAGGCGTAGTTGTTGTTGTTGTTGTTGTTGTGAGTAACCTTGTGAAGGGTTACTGTGTCTATATTATGTCTGGGAGGGCTGATGGGATAGGAAAATGGACATGTTTCGCCAACCTGGGTTATATGATGGTATAAATGAATCAGGCATGGGTTTAGCTAAACCTTGGGCAGCATTCACCTCCTCCTGAACGAATTCAGGATATAGCGGCACTGCAAGACACTCTGCAACACAGTGTGCAGAGCTAGCACAAAGCTCGCACACTCTTTCTATTGGACTTCGTGAAGAATTGGCTAGGAGTTGATCTAACTTCCTAGTCAACCTTGGTACGCACATCTAACTCAGACCCTACTTCGGAAATCCTTATTTTCCTAGGACCACTAGACAAAGATGTAGTCCTATCGAGCCGTGAAGACAAGGTATGATGCATCGTGTTTTCACTCAAGGTCTCGAATAGAGGCCACGCCTCATCCTCACTCTTGAGCATAAAAGTGCCCCCACAAGACGAATCAACCATTTGACGGTGCTTCTCAGTAAGCCTGTCATAAAAATATTGCACCAACTGCCAACGAGGCACCTAGTGATGGGGACACTTTCGGAGAAGATCTTTCAATCTCTCCCAAGACTCGTGAAACTGTTCTCCCTCAATTTGAGAAAAACTAGTTATAGCTTTACGAAACTGATTCGTTTTACCAATTGAGAAGTACTTTTTAAGGAATTTGCGTTGCATTCCTTCCCAAGTAGTAATACGAACCGTTTCAAGAGATTTTAGTCAGTGCTTGGCTTTATCTTTGAGAGAAAATGAAAACAAAGTCAACCTCATAGCGTCGTCTCCAAAATTGTTGATTCGGACTGTCGAGCAAATCTCTAAGAATTCGTCAAGATGACGATATGAGTCTTCACTGCTAAGGCCATAAAACAAAGGTAGCATTTGAGTCACACTGGCCTTAATCTCAAAATGGCTCGCTCCTACATCAGGTCTCGTGATGCAGGAGGCGGGAGTATACGTATTTGGCATGAAGTACTCCCTCAAAGGACGGATCAAATGATGATCATCAGTCATTGCGTACACCTTGGAGTAGACCGGTGTAGCACACGTCCTAACTTTGGGTTTTCTACCTAACTAACGCACTAAGCGGCCAAACCACTCAAACCACAAAGCGAGTAGACTAAAAAAAAAAACTAAACAAAAACCACGCAGTTACACATAACAGAGATTATACAAAAGAAATATGAAATCTATGTATACGGTACCAATCGTACACAGTCACCTCTAAGGGGATCCTAGTAGGTGGGTTGTGCAGAAAAGTAAGCTCGTCTCTAAGATATTCACATATGTGGTTCTACTCCTAAATGCAAACAAACACTAGGCAATAAAGTGAATACTAATATTACGCCGTTCCCCGGCAACGGCGCCAAAAATTTGATGTCTTCTTTTAAATCGTTGTAATTTTGAAAAGATTTTTATATGTAAAATATGTGAAAACCAGACATCAAATAATAAAAACTGGTTCTCACTAGTGGATGAGACCGGGTCGAACTCAGGGAACAAGAATATTTCATATTCAAACACACAAATCTAAACTAATCTTTATTGTTGTATTATTAAAATGTAAAATGTACAAGAAAAGTAAAAACAACTAACTATTACAACAAATGAATACCCTTCGCAGAGGGCATAAAATGTAATATTTACAAACCCAGAATCAAATTCCTAATTCTAAACTGAAAATAACAACTTCTACTCTTGTGCTTCCCATGTCGTGCAATCACTTCTGCTCCACTTCTGTGCAATCCTGCACAAATCAAATGAACACGAGCAGTACCATAGATAGAAGTAGACTATACTAAAAAATACTAATTAAGTGCTAGAAATATGAAAGAAATGATGAAAGAAATCTAAATGACTAATTAAAATTGAAAACTAATTCTAATTACATCTACTTACTAACTAACTCATTACAAAGCAATTAACTATGTTAATTCTCTTTCTTAACTAACAATTAATCTACTTGATTAACTAATATCTAACAGGAAAGTAAACTAATTACTAAAACAAAACAAGAAATCAATGAATAAAAGTAAACAGGAAATAACTGCATTGTAAGAACAGGAAATAAATTATAAATCAGGAATTCTAGAGAAGAGGAAAAAAAACAGGAATTTAATCATGCAATTACTAAAGATTATACTAAAGAAATGAAAGAAAACACAAGCAAATCTCTAATTAACATTCAAAACAGGAAAAATACATGAATGAACAACAAAGAATACAGTATAATAGGAAAACATACAGAAAACAAGAGAAATTGAAAACAAAACATGAATTTACACTGAATTGAAAGCAAACGAAAATAGGAAAGACAGGAAAATTAAAATTTCAGAAACAATAGTTAACAGAATAAAAGAAATCAGAAAAAATTGTAAAAAAAAAACTAAAAAAAAACAAAGATTGACTGTAATGTAAAACAAAGAAATCAACAAAAAGAAATTGGACAATGACAGATTAAACAAAAAAAACAGGAATTTAAAAACAACAATGACAATGAATAAACGTAGGAAATTGACAATTGCAAAAACTGGAAATGACTTGAAATAAAAAAAAACAGAAAATCAAAGCTGGAAATGAAGAAAAAAAAGGGAAACAACTAAAAAATAGAAGATCAATTAAACAAATAAAAGCAGGAATTATAAAACTGAACAAACAGAATTTTGAATTAAAGAAAAGAAAACAGGAAAAAAAAATTAAAACCAGAAATTAGAAACAGAAATTAAAAACAGGAAATCTGTAATTTGAAAAAAAAAACAAAAGAGTAACTCAAAGAATGAAATCAAACAGAAAACAAATTGTAAACGAAACAGGAAAACTGAAATATATTGAATGAATGACAAAAAAATTTTGCAGAGGAAGAAAATTAAACAAAATAAAAAATAGGAAGATTCTTAAAAAATAGGAAATTGAAAAACTGGAAATTACAAAGAAGAATGAATGAAAATAGGGAAACACTAAACTATGCAAGAAATAAATGAAATTGCAAACAATTACATCAGAAAAAAAAAGCTGGAAATCAGATGAATGAAAAACAGAAAATCAAACTATGAATAGAAATTGTAAAAAGAAGAAAGAAAGAACTAATAATAGAAAATACGATGATGAAAAAAAACAGAAAAAAAAAACAAAACATAAATGCAATTTGTGTGATGAATGAAAACAACATTTAACAGCAGATAATAAACTACTTATGAAACTAAAATGCTAACAAACAAATTAACAACATTATAAATGAATTAAAGACATCTAAATAACAAATCAATAAAACAACAGATCGAACAATGAACAGAAAAAGGAAAAAATCTGAAACAACAACTATCGATTTTATTCTTTTCGTTTTTCTTTCTTTCTTTTGTTTTTTTCTGAACTAACACAACACGATTGAACAGGAAGAAGAAGAAGATGATGAAGAAACAGAACTTACCAAAGGGATTAGAAAAGAAATCAGCCTCCACCATCCACGCCGTCACCGGATTGAGGATTCCACCACCACCGCCGGCTGGATATTGAACAAAGAAAGAGGGAGAAGGGGAAGGAAGGGCAAGGAAGAGACCGACGATGGTGGAAAATGGTGAGAAGAGAGGGAAGAGAGGGAAAGAGGGGAAAAGAAAGAGGTTCAGGCAAGAATGGGGAGACGAGTTGTTTTTTTCATTTTTGAGCTTTTAAAGAAGCAAACCGGTTTTAACCGGTTTGTAAAATTTTTTTTCAGTTTTTAAAATCACAAACCGGTTTGAACCGGTTTGTTACAATTTGTTTTTTTAGTTTTAAAAAAACCCAAACCGTGTAATGGTTTGTTTTATTATTTTCAAAAATCTGAAAAATTGTTTTAAAGAATTTTATTTGCTAAAAACCTCAAAACTAAACTAAACTGCTCTAATCTAATTCTACTTATTATTATTATTATTATTATTTTATTTTATTTTTATTGAAAACTAAAACTAAACTACTATGTTAATATCAAACACTAAAATATATACTAAAATATAAAAATAAAGCTATTTTTCATACATTTTCTATTTTGAAATCATTTTAGCTCATTTAACGAAAACTAGCATAAACTTGGGTTTTTAAAACATTTTTTTATAAAATCATGCATATTTTAATGTTAATTAACTCTGAAATATATTCATGATCACTTATGCACGTGCCATTGGTGTCAACCATAGTGACTTTGGAAAATGTGCATATGCATCATATATCAAATATTGACAACAACAACAACAACAACTACGCCTGCATCACATATCAAATATTGAAATTTGCATAAATTAAACTATATGCAATGCAGTCCTATTATATGTAGGAAATATAAATCTTATTTCAAATATTACATTGCTTTTTACATTGAATTGAACAAAAGAAAAGAAATAAAATAACTAAATCTTTTTCTTGAATGTTCCTGCAAAACTAGAAAACATGTTAGCACAAAAATGTAGGTTTATCTGGATTTATCTGAAAATATTGGAAATTATTAGATATTATTCAGATGTAAACCCTAATTCATACCCCCTTTGATATAAATATGAGAAATAAGTAATCAAATTTGAAAATAAACTTGGAAATTTGAAATTAGAGTAAAAATGACCAAATGCCCCTAATGACCTTGAAATCAAGGTTTTCTAAAAGAATTTTGTAAAATTTCGAAATTGAAAATCAAATGAAATAAATTTAAACAGAATATGATGCAATATGATGATATGCATGAAAACTTAGAGAATTAAAGACTGGAATTTCAAAATTAAAGTCAAAATTACCAAAACGCCTCTTGATGTCCTTTTTGAAATGTGTTGTAGTTTTAAAAGATTTTTAAATGAAAAGCATGTGAAAACCAGACATCAAATAATAAAAACCGGTTCTCACTAGTGGATGAGACTGGGTTGAACTCAGGGAACAAGAATATTTTGTATTCAAACAAACAACTAAACTATTCTTTATTGCTGAAATGGAAAAGGTATGAAGAAAAGTAAACTACTTGGCTATTACACTGAATGAATACCCTACGTAGAGGGCATAAAAGACATTATTTACAAACCCAGAATTAAATTCCTAATTATAAACTGAAAACAAAAAGCTTCTACTCTTGTGCTTCCGTGTCACGTATGTGCTTGAACTCCACTCCTATGCGATCCTGCACAAATCAAACGAACACGAGCAGTACAAGAGATAGAAATAAAAACTATACTAAACTGATTATACTAATTAAATGCTAAAAGAAAAACATGAAAGAAATCAGGAAAGAAATCTAAATGACAATTTTAACTGAAATTGTCTTCTAAGTAAATCTAACTACTAACTAACTAATTACAAAGCAATTAAGAGCTAATTCAATCACTTGACTAACAGCTAACTACTTAACTACACCATTGACTAACAATTACAAAATGAAGAAGACAATCAAGAGATGCAAAACAGAAAAAATTAGGAATTGAAATGAAAACAGAAAATCAAGGTATTGAAAAATAGGAAAACAACATGTAAAAACTAGAAAATGAATATAAAACAAAAATCGAATATAATAAAAAAAAACAGAAAAATAGAATGTAAAAACAGGAAATGAAGGAAATATACAAAAAGAACTGGAAATCAGAATGCAAGATAATAGGAAATTTCAGAATTACGAAAAATTAACAGAATATTAAAAACATGATTTTAAAAGGACATGAAAAAAATGAAAGAAAAGAAAAGAAAACAGGAAATGAAAGATAAAAACAGGAAAATAAAAAAGTTAAAAACAGGAAACTAGAAACAATTAAACAATAAAGAAAATCAAATTGTAAGAGAAGCTGGAATTTACTGCATAAAAAAAAAAAACAGAAAACACAAAGAATTAACAAGCAGGAAAACTGAGATATAATTCAGTAAGAAAGCAGGAAATTAAAAACAGACATTATAATTGTGATGAGATCTATACTAAACAGAAAATCTGGAAATGACTGAATTGGAAATAGCATATGATAAAAAAAAGAAAACAACAGGAAATCAAACGATGAACAACAGTAGATGAAATTTTTTTTTAAGAAATATGATGCTGTAAAAACAACACACAGAAAATTAAGGAAATGTAGGGAATTCGACAAAACAGGGAATTAGATGCATAAACATAGGGATTCAGATGCATAACATGAGTTTAAACGATATACAAGAACTTGCAAAAAATGAACAAAACGGGAAAATCGAGGATGATGATGAACATATGAGAATGATGCAAGATGAAAACGAATGCTGAATTAAAATGATGTGTAGCTACGATGCAAAGTAGAACAATGAGAGAAATGCAAGATCGACAGAAAAATTAAATTGCAGAAACACAAAACGCAGAAGACAAGATCGAAATTAACTAATAGAAGTGCAAGAATCATAATTCGATGCATAATTTTTTTTTCATTTTTCTTTTCTGAATCAACTAATCTAAACTACGTACAGAGATGGGAAGATAAAGAAGATGATGAAGGTGAGAACTCACCATGAAATCAGAGGGGTTAGAAAAGAGGGTGGTCTCCTCCTGTACGCTGTCGCCCGACTGAGAAACCTCCACCGGCTTGAAGAAACAGAGAAAGAGGGAGAAGGGGAAGGAGGGAAGAATGGCCGGTGGTGGAGAAGGGGGGAAAGAGAGGGAAAAGAGGGGGAAGAGGAAGAGTCTTGCGCACAAGGGGGGAGACACCTTTGAAATTTCTTTTCGTGGCTTTTTAAAGAGCAAACCGGTTTGTTAAACCGGTTTGTTATTATTTTTTTTAAAATTAAAAAAAACTACAAGAAAAATTATTTGCAGAAAAACTCATTTGACTTAAAAAAATATAACTACTCTAATATTTTTATAACTATGTATATTTAAATTTTTTTTCTTTTCTATAAAGAAAACTAAAATGATTTTAGTAACAATATAAAAATGTATACTAAATTGCAAAATAAAGCTATTTTTCTCTATTTTTTATTTTTTATTTTTTATTAAAATGCTCTATCCTAGCAAATAGATGGGTTTTTTAATTGATTTTATTATGAAATCATGCATGTTTTTATGTAAAATGTACCTAAAATCTATGCATTATCAAATACCCCCATGCTTATGTTTTGCTAGTCCTCGAGCAAACTAAAAAAATGCACGAAATCAAAACTATCAACTAACTCACTTTCGTAGGAATCACGGTTGCATTTAGCACATGCAACAAGCCCTTTCAACCCCTCAGTTACCCCAGTGGATGAGTAAGGTCTCGTGAGGGTTTGCAGTGATGCTACCCACAAATATCTCTGTCATGTATTTATAATATTACACATCCTCACAAGTGGTAGGTTATTAAAGAATTTGTTTTCACAAATATTTCCTGTTACAAAAAAAATCAAACATAATTAGAGTCTTTTATATACCACCACAGAAAAAATAATTTCTTTCACTTTTCTAAATATCATAATTATTTATGTTTTATTCTTAGAAAATCCAATAAAAACAAGTTATTATTTATTTATCTTCACTCATATGTTTTCTGCACAGATTTTCTCAATCACACTTCTAAGCACTGAACCTTTTCCTTTTAAGCTATTTTCTTTTTCTTTTGTTTTTTTTTTCATTTTTTTCCACGCTTTTTTTTTTGCGCACTTATTCTTCGTTTATAGCTTGTGTGTGGTCTGCCTTTATGCCTTGTGCAATGCTAATATCTTCTATACTTTTTCAATGCATACAATAAGATATCAACTAAGACATAAAAGTGACTTCCTTCATTTACCTTTGCAATGTGAGAGTCAAACACTTCAACTTATGTCTGTTCTCAGCTACTAAGGATCACGAAGTTTTTCACTCTCCTTTTTGAAATGGAATTCAAAAGATTCATCTTACATCTAGATCCCATCTACTAAAGATTGTGAAATTATCCAAACAACCTAACGCATGCTCTTTTTTACTTTTTGAGCTCATTTTTGCACTTTTGTTCATTTGCTTAGTTTTTCAAAAATAAAACTGTACAAATTCATATTTGTGATTCAAAATAAACTCTAACATGTATCTATTATCATTTCTTCGAAATCCGCATAAACAACCATAATTTTTAGATCCATGTCAGAAAAAAATTTCGTGGGACTTAAAAATCCTCTAAAAACATTAGATTTGAAATAACATTCATATAAGTTCAAACTCTTTCCTTAAAAACTTACTTTTCATGAGAGATGTGTAAACATGTGCAATAACATAGAAAAAAATATTCAGGTGAGCTACTACACCCTCCCCCATGCTTATATGACACTGTCCTAGTGGCACTCCCCCATGCTTATATGAAACTATGTGAATGCACATGAGACAAAATAAATGAGGGAAAAGAGTAGAAACAACCTAACATGAATTATAAATGCACGTTCTATGAATGTAATGAATGCAATGTATACATGACATGACATGAAAAACTCATGAATAAAACGAAATAGTGAAAGCAAAATAAAATCTACAAATTCTGAGGCAAATCTAATAATATACAAGATATGGGTTGCCTCCCATAAAGCGCTAAGTTTCACGTCCCCAGCCAGACGGATCCCTAGAAAAAATCTTCATCGTCCATGAGATCAATGAACATGAAGTCTCACTCAATCAGGGCTCTCTATGAAAAAGAAGTGGACAAAAAAGATGAAGAATAATCTCATCTGAGAGACTAGTCAGAAAATGAGAATCTAGGACCGACCAACTATCAATGAATGCAACTTCAGCCAAGTGGTGAATATGATCTGGCTTGACTTGGTCAAGCACCTTCTGCATCTGTACCTCTTGCTTGCTAAAAGCAATCAGTGATCCTAATGATTGAGAGAATGGGGCTCTATGAATATGTGAAGAATGTAAAAGTTGTGGGCCTTGCCTCTTCTCTAGAGGTATAATTGAGAAGATCAACTCGTCAGTGGGTATGAGATAGGGCTCATGAGTTGATTCTTGAGTGGGGTGACACACCTTCCCATGCTGAAGGGATGTAACAGATTTGACTTGCGCATGATGTGAAGCAATGGGTTGCAAGTCAGATGATATGGGCTCCTCTCCCTTGGATGTGACAACAGACTGACTATGAAGGTTCCCCTAGCTTTGTCTACTCAATGTCATAGCTAAATGACCCACTTGAGTCTCTAGTTTGGCTATTGACTGCGTGTGAGAGCAAAGAGTAGCCTTGATATCAGAAAAGACCTCTAACATCTTCTCCTGAAATGATATACTCGAAGTGGGCTCCTGAGAAGAAGGTAGACTATACTGGGGATGAACCTGTGGAAATATGGGATGCGAGTAACCTTGTGAAGGGTTAATGTGTCTATACTGTCTCTGGGAGGGATGATGGGATGAGGAAATGGACTAGTTTTGCCAACCTGGATTATATGATGGTGTAAATGAATCAAGCATGGGTCTAGCAAAACCTTGGACAACATTCACCTGCTCTTGAACGAATTCAGGATATGGCGGCGCTGCCGAACAATAAAAAACACAGTGTGCAGAGCGAGAACAAAGCTCACACACTCTTCATACTGGACTTCTCGAAGAGTTTAGTAGGAATTGATCTAACTTCCTATTCAACTGGTCAACTTTGGTACGCAAATCTAACTCAGACCCGACTTCAAAAATACCATCTTTTCTAGGACCACTAGACATTTGTGTAGTCCTATCAAGCCGTGAAGATAAAGCGTGATGCATCGTGTTTTCACTCAAGGTCTCAAATAAAGACCAAGCCTCATCCTCACTCTTGAGCATAAAAGTGTCCCCACAAGACGAATCAACCATTTGATGGTTCTTCTCAGTAAGACCATCATAAAAATATTGCACCAGTTGCCAGCGAGGCACCTGGTGGTGGGGACACTTGTGGAGAAGATCCTTCATCCTCTCCCAAGTCTCGTGAAACATTTCTCTCTCTATTTGTGAAAAGCTAGTGATGGCTTTTCGATAATGGTTCGTCTTACCGATTGAGAAATATTTTTTTAAAAATTCCCTTTGCATATGTTCCTATGTGGTAATTCGAACTGTGTCTAACGCCTTCAGCCAATGCTTGGCTTTATCCTTTAGAAAGAAGGGAAACAGGGTTAACCTCATAGCATCGTCTCCAAAATTTATTGATTCGCACTGTCGAGCAAATCTCAAGAAATTCGTCAAGATGACGATATGAGTCTTCATTGCTAAGGCCATAAAATGAAGGTAGCATTTGGATAACGTTGTCCTTGATCTCAAAGTGGTTCGCTCCTACATCAGGTCTCGTGATGCAGGAGGCAGAAGTATAAGTGTTGGGCATGAAGTACTTCCTAAGGGGATGAGTCATTTGTTGATTCTCAGCCATGGTTGCAGATCTCTGGGCTCTCCTAATAAGGGACTCTGGGTCCTCAATCGGCTCTACCAGCTCAGGGTCAAGCGAGCGTCGCCCTTGCATACACCTCCAAGTAGACCGGTGTAGCACACGTCCTTATTTTTAGGCTTTCTACCTAACTAACACACTAAGCGGTCAAACCACGCAAACCACAAAGCGAGTAAACTAAAAACAAGAAAAACTAAACAAACACCATGCAAGTGCACACAGCAGGGATTATGCAAAGAAAATATGAAATCTATGTGTATGGTACCAATCGTACACAGTCACCTCTAAAAGAATCCTAGTAGGTGGGCTGTGCAGAAAAGTAACCTCGTCTCTACGATATGCACACACGTGGTTCTAAACCTAAATGCAAAGCAAACACTAGGCAATAAAGTGAATACTAGTATTTCACCGTTCCCCGGCAACGACGCCAAAAAATTGATGTCCTTTTTGAAATCCGTTGTAGTTTTGAAAGATTTTTAAATGAAAAGTATGTGAAAACCAGACATCAAATAATAAAAACTGGTTCTCACTAGTGGATGAGACTGATTCGAACTCAAGGAACGGGAATATTTTGTATTCAAACAAACAACTAAACTATTCTTTATTGCCAAAATGGAAAAAGTGCGAAGAAAAGTAAACTACTTAGCTATTACATTGAATGAATACCGTACGTAGAGGGCGTAAAAGACATTATTTACAAACTTAGAATTAAAATCCTAATTATAAACTGAAAACAAAACGCTTCTACTCTTGTGCTTTCGTGTCACGCATGCGCTTGAGCTCCACTCCTGTGCAATCATGCACAAATCAAACAAACACGAGCAGTACAAGAGATAGAAATAAAAACTATACTAAACTGATTATACTGATTAAATGCTAAAAAAAAAACATGAAAGAAATCAGGAAAGAAATCTAATTGACAATTTTAACTGAAATTGTCTTCTAAGTAAATCTAAGTATTAACTAACTAATTACAAAGCAATTAAGAGCTAATTCACTCACTTGACTAACATCTAACTACTTAACTACAACATTGACTAACAATTACACAATGAAGAAGACAATCAAGAGATGCAAAACAGAAAAAATTAGGAATTGAAATGAAAACAGAAAATCAAGGTATTGAAAAATAGGAAAACAACATATAAAAACTAGAAAATGAATGTAAAACAAAAATTGAATGTAATAAAAAAAAACAAAAAAATAGAATGTAAAAATAAGAAATGAAGGAAATATACAAAAAGAAATGGAAATCAGAATGCAAGATAATATGAAATTTCAGAATTATGAAAAATTAACAGAATATTGAAAACATGATTTTAAAAAGACAGGAAAAAGAATGAAAGAAAAGAAAAAAAAACAGGAAATGAAAGATAAAAATAGGAAAATAAAAAAGTTAAAAACAGGAAACTAGAAACAATTAAACAAGACAAAAAATCAAATTGTAAGAGAAGCTGGAATTTACTGCATAAAAAAAAAACAGAAAACACAAAGAATTAACAAGCAGGAAAACTGAGATATAATTCAGTAAGAAAGCAGAAAATTAAAAACAGACATTATAATTGTGATGAGATCTATACTAAAACAGGAAATCCGGAAATGACTGAATTGAAAATAGCATATGATAAAAAAAAGAAAACAACAGGAAATCAAATGATGAACAACAGTAGATGGAAAAAAAATTAAGAAATATGATGTTGTAAAAACAACACACAAAAAATTAAGGAAATGTAGGAAATTCGACAAAACAGGGAATTAGATGCATAAACATAGGAATTCAGATGCATAACAGGAGTTTAAACGATATACAGGAACTTGCAAAAAATGAACAAAATGGGAAAATCGAGGATGATGATGAACATATGAGAATGATGCAAGATGAAAATGAATGCTGAATTAAAATGATGTGTAGCTACGATGCAAAGTAGAACAATGAGAGAAATGCAAGATCGACAGAAAAATTAAATTACAGAAACACAAAACGCAGAAGACAAGATCAAAATTAACTAATAGAAGTGCAAGAATCATAATTCGATGCATAATTTTTTTTCGTTTTTCTTTTCTGAATCAACTAATCTAAACTACGTACAGAGATGAGAAGATAAAGAAGATGATGAAGGTGAGAACTCACCATGAAATCAGAGGGGTTAGAAAAGAGGGTGGTCTCCTCCCATACGTTGTCGCCCGACTGAGAAACCTCCACCGACTTGAAGAAATAGAGAAAGAGGGAGATGGGGAAGAAGGAGGGAAGAATGGCCAGTGGTGGAGAAGGGGGGAAAGAGAGGGGGAAGAGGAAGAGTCTGGCGCACAAGAGGGGAGACGTCTTTGAAATTTCTTTTCGTTGGTTTTTAAAGAGCAAACTGGTTTGTTAAACCAGTTTGTTATTATTTTTTAAAAATTTAAAAAAACTACAAGAAAAATTATTTGCAGAAAAACTCATTTGACTTAAAAAAATATAACTACTCTAATATTTTTATAACTATGTATATTTAATTTTTTTTTTCTTTTCTATAAAGAAAACTAAAATGATTTTAGTAACAATATAAAAATAATTGCAAAATAAAGCTATTTTTCTCTATTTTCTCTATTTTTTATTAAAATGCTGTATCCTAGCATATAGATGGGTCTTTTAATTGATTTTAATATGAAATCATGCATGTTTTAATGTAAAATGTACCTAAAATATATGCATGATCACCTCTGATAGCAAGACTATGGCCTTGAAACTAGGGTTTTCTGATATAAATTTTGCAAAAAGTTGAAATATGAAATACAAATGATATGTAAATTGACCCTAATATGATTCTATATGCTTATTCATATGATAAAAACCTTAAAATGACAAAAATATCATAAATTACTGAATTTGACTTGATTTCGCTTCTGAATTTAAAAATAAACTAACACATAAGGTAAATGAACTTGGAATTGAGCCAAATTTGGCATGAACACCTAGACTAACCTTAAAAACAGAATGAATCTCGAAAATCTATATTTTTGATATTTTTTAATATGAAAAATTAACTAGAAATTCTAAAAAACAAGATTTTGCCTAAAATGCTAACTCTAAACTGAATTTCGGGTACTAAACTACCATAAAAAAATCCCAAATTTTATGGAATGATAGAGGACAGTTAGGCAAAGATTTTTTCCTTTTATAGATTCTGGTTTTGACCTATGGTCGGAGGTTGACAGCTCCGACAATTCGGATCAAAATTTGGCGACACTAGGATCTAGGGCAGATTGACAAGTTTCAGAAAAAAATATGAGAAAAAAAGAAAACATTGGAGAAATGGCTGAAATTTTGAGAGAATGTCCCTGACAAACAGAGTAAAAATTCCTATTTTTACAGTTTTGGGATTAGATGAATGATTTGGAAAAGAGCAGTGGATTATCAGAGATCTAGATCTCTATAATTCTCAGACATTGGAATTTGACAGACATAGAGTTTAATTCCGAGAAAAATACCTAAGATGCTTCTAAAATTCTCAAATTTTGGGAAATGACATAGGGAATAGTGAGGAATAATTTCACTATTGAGATTTTTGACATACAACTTACAGATTGAAGCATCACAGTGGATTAGGGTCGGTCTAAACCCTAACAAGGAAAATTTGAGATTTTTATAGGTTTTGGGAAAACTTAATTTTCAGCAGAGGCTAAACCTCATTGGAAAATTCTAGGAAAATACTAAAAAATAGTAGATTATAACAGGAATCCACTATATTTTTTTGATGAAGACTTAGATCATCCATCTAGGAGATCTCAAATGTTCTTGTTTGCTAAAACAAAACCTAGAATTTCCAGAAGGGTATAATCTCAATCTGGAATTTGGTTTGTTCAATGGGGTTCCAAAACCTAATTTAACCTAAATTTTTGGCAAAATATCTAGAATACATGCATCCTTTTAGCATTAATTTTTTGAGATTTATTGAAGAAAATTCTGACATGAAATAACACTTATATTGAATACATGAATCAAACATACAAAATAATGAATAAGAACTTTATGATCTAATCTAAATACCCAAAGTAAACCTAAAACAAAATTGTAAATCTAACAATAATGTGTTTGAGAACATGAAATATGCAGGAAAAATATAAAAAATAAATAAATAAATTGGGAGGCATGGTTCTCTCTTGAAGTGGCTCTCAAAGTGAGAGATCTGATCCATTGAATGGATGGATCTCGTCACTCTTTCGGTCCATACACATAAGATGTATATTTTATTTTATTCCTTTATATATATATATATATATATATATATATATATATATATATATATATATATATATATATATATATCATAAGATAAAACAAAGGGTCCCCTTGCCACCTTGGATCTGATTTGATCTTGGCTATATGTTGGCATTCATGGTAATGAACTTTGGGAGGTTCATGTCAAGGTGCGGCAAGGGAGGAAAGATCACATGATCCTAAAAATTACTATTAGAGGATCTAATAGTCCAAAGAGGTTCTCACCTTGGATCAGCTGGAAGGATAGGCTACCAAGGAGGGTTGGTAATAGTGGCTGCTATGGCTGGAGGCACCAATGAGATTGATGGTGCAAAAGGGGTAAACTAGAGATGATGGCGGCATTGGAGGAGTTGGAAGCTTGCAACTGTAGCGTGGAGGGTGCTGGAAGAGGAGGCTTGCCTGGATCTGTTGAAGGAGACTTGTTGTACCAATGGAGGGAATAAAACCGTTTGGAGGGCTGCAACAAGTGGCTGACACCAATGATGATGAAGGTGAGCCGAAGATGGTAGCAATGAAGGCTGCTGCAATCGGCTGGGAGTGCTTCACAGTTGCTGTCTTGAAGGTTGAAGATGATGGACCGGTGGCTGGAACCAAAAGGGGACCAAGAGAGAGAGAGAGAGATGAATGTGAGGTGAGAGCAAGAGGATTGAGAGAGGGCTTAGGCTGGAGCAAGGAGGTAGCTAACGTATGGTGTATGGAGAATAGTAAGAAAGAATAGGTTTTTAAGGTGGTTGGACAATGGGGAAGGGAAAGAAAGAAGGAAAGAAAGAGGAAGAAAGAAGGAAAGAAAGGGAGAAAGGGAAAAGGAAAGAAAGAAGAGAAGGAAGAGGAGGAAGGAAAGAAGAAAAGGAGAAGAAAATGGAAGGATAGGGGAGGTCGACCAAGGAGAGAGGGAAGGAAGGAAGGGAGAAAGAAAGAAGAAAGAATGAAAAAGAAAGAAAGGAAGAAGAAAAGAAAGAAGAAGAAAGAAGAAGAAAGAAGAAAGAAAATAAAAGAAAGAAGAAGAAGGAAAGGAGAGGAAGAAAGAAAAGACAATAAGGAGAGAGAGGGGTTGTCGACCCCTCTTGTGGGTCCCACATAGTAAAAAAAAATGAAATAATAAAACAATTAAATAATGAGAAATGAAGAATATATATATATATATATATATGTATATATATATATTGTTAAAAAGGAATGCAAATGGATGAGTCATCTTAGAGCAGGCCCAATTTCCAAATTTGAAATTCATTTTGAAGATTAGAGGGGTAGAATAGTTTTTTCAGAAAATTTCTGGACGAAACGAGCTATTTTTGGCAGTTTTTGAAATGAGCTCAGAATTTGAAGTTTTATACCCCGTTGCGATGCAAATCTGGTTTAGAATTTGAAAATTTGAGTTTGAAATAAATTCAAATTATTTTTCTCAGAAAAATATTTCCAAATTTAGAATTCTAGGGGTAAAAATGTCAATTTTGGAAACCCAGAGTTTGAAATTGATTTCTGAAAACTTTTAAAACTCAATCTGGATTGGAATTTATAAAAGTGGAGTTCTGGACTTCAAAAATGAAATAAAAGGTGATGAAATGTTATGAAATGCTGAGAAATGGTTTGAAATGATGAGAAATGATACAAAATGCTATGTGAAATGCAGACCCTGAATGAAAAATTTTGGATGTTGGACTTTAATTGACACTTGTACCAACTAAAAAAGTGTTAAAATTGATAAAATTTGCAAAATGGTTCAAGAAATGGTTTTCAGGCTCTACTGGGCTAGAGCGACACTGAAAGTTGGGGTTTGAACTGATTTGAACTAAAATGAACTGGATTGAGCTGGGTTCTAGGGTTTTAGAACTCAAATAAACTGACAAGACACTGATTCAACTGAACTCCTCGACTGAATTATCAAGAAAAACTATCATTTTTAGAGAAATGGTGAAAAATGGTCACTGGAGTAAAGTGAATTACGTACACGAGCTGGGTTTGAGCTAGAACAAAGGTCAGTAATACTGAGATAAACTAAAATTGAATCTTGAACACTAGCTCTACTGGATGGACTTAGCTCAATTTCAGCTAAATGAGCTAAAATGGGCTCTTAGACACTTGAAAGTGGTTTTAAATTGAACTTGAAGCACTTGAACTCCTGGCAAGCTCAAGTTAGACTCAAGGGAATAGGATTGACTGGGAATGACTGACTCAGAGATAATTGGCTTGGATTCAAGTGAGAAATGAGCTCATTTCTGAAGAAATGATCCCATTTTGGCAGGAATGGTCAGAATTAAATATGATTTGTTTATCATGAGCTCAGGTGAGCCAGAAATGACTGACATTCTAACTGTTCTACATTTACAAATGAGCTTGGTTGTCTCCGACTAACTGGGGCCTGGGATGACCTAGGGGTAAAATGGTAATTTTCCTAATAAAGGTGAGTAAAATGGTAATTTTTTGACACAAACTTGGGGTTGGACTCCTACACTGACCTACCAGGGTTGGCACTGCATGAGGGGTGTGTTTAAAAATGAATAAGGAAAATTTGGGGTGTTTACAGATGCCCCTCTTTGCTACTAAGTCGGTTTAGGGTCGAGCTTAGTGGCAAAAAAAACACACCAAATTTGAGCTATAAAAATGCCCCAGTTAGAAGAATCTGACTGGATACGAAGAAATTAGCCCTGACGATAATGGTAGGTATGAAATGGAGAATGAAGAAGAAAGATTTACTTCAAAGAAGTGAGATTGAGGTTTTGCCCTTAATCTGGATGGGACGAGAAATACATCGTGTAAAAACGAGGCTCAAGTTTGACCCTTAACCTGACCCGGAGATGAAATACCTCATCAAAATGAGGCTCAGGTTTGACCCTTAACATGACTGGGAAATGAAATACCTCATCAAAATGAGGCTAAGGTTTGACCCTTAACCTGACCGAGAATGAAAATGATGAGATTCTTGAAAGAAGAACCCATGATGGAACCTTTGAACTTCCGCACAATGAATCCGATAAGGGTTTTGCAAAAGGATGAAATTGGGGACCCTAAAGCTTGAAAAGGGGTTTGATTTTGGGAACCTCATTACTGAGACTAAATAACTTTTGAAATTGATGACCTTTTGTGAGAAAATGTTTGGTGGCTTAACCTCAAGCCGAAATTGGACTGTCTATGGTGGGATAGTGGGGACACAGGGAAGTGTGCGAATCTGAGAACCCAGACGCTCAGATTATACCAAAGAAGGGAAGGAATCTTGAAAACTCCTGTTATCAAGTCCTAACAAGGGATAACAAATGATGCCAGGATGCGCCAAAGATGAAGCTCAAGCTCTCACTTCATGCTAGGACAACTAGAAAATATTGTCAAAATTTTGAAAATTATTGTTGATTCAAAATAATTAAAAATGATGCACACTGGTGCAAAAATATTCCTTCTTTTCTACCTGAAGTATTACCTCCGATTGGGCTTAACTTCGTAGAATCAAGATTCAAATTCAAATTCCTTGCAATTGACTTTCTTTCAAGGAAGCTATCAATTTCCTTGATATGAACAGAAAAGAAAGAATTCTTATTGTGAAAGCAATTGGTGAAAGAATATTGATAAAAGAATTTCACAAAATTTAAAGAGGATTCTTGGCATATTTGGCAGTCTGATATCATGGGATTCTTTTCATATGATGATCTTGCTGCACTCTTTTTTTTGGCAGAATTGGAGCTTTCTTAGGTTTTTTGGGGATTACAACATCCTTCGTTTTGAAGATGTCCTGACTTTTCTCTTTTTTTTGGAAGGGTACATCACAAACTCCTTTAGAGATATTTTGATCCTTCTTTGCCTCAGGGATTATCTTGACGATATTGGCTCATTGATTGGAAATCTCTTGATGATAGCAGAAATTAAATACCTTTTAGGGTTTGTCAGGAGGCTCATCACAGTCGCCTTGATCTTGACGATGATCTAAACTTTCCCTGGAAGGATGCATCACAAACTCCTTCATCTTGGAGATGATCCAAATCTTCTTTGGCCTTAGGAGTCTAACTCGCATAATTCGTCTTCAACTTGACGACAATTGAGAGATCCCTTTTGCAGATATTTAATTGCAGCTTAAGTGATTGAGAAGATATGGAAATTGAGTAGTTTTTCTTTCTTATCCAGGATATTTCAACTGCCTTATTTTCCAAGAATGGTCTTTAAAAATGTGCCATTGACTGCGATCAATATCGATTACTTATGGCTTTGCAACAACATTGAATTTTCTTTGCTTGCCATATCGAAGATTTAGTCTTCGTCCCTTTTGGTTGGCGAATAGAAAGATTTTGAATTTTGAATCCTTCTTCGCGAATGCTTTGTCCTTTGAGAAGTAATACTGAAGGTATTCTGTAAGACATACAATATTTCTGAGGAATATTTATTTGATATATATTTCAATGTTGTAAAATTTCTTGTTTTATGCAAGAATTTCTCGTAAATTTGGCACATATGCTTTTCTGAAGTTCTGAATCGCGTAAAATTGCTTTACAAGGTGATTCAAGGCAAACCACGACGAGTTGAACATCGATATTTGTAAATTAATTTTATATTGTATTTAATTACGTTCACCATAAATTTGAAATGTAAACGAGAAAAATTCCTCATTATTTCATGGAAATTAGCGAAAAAAGGGTATATCGATAAATATGAGTCGTATCAACGTCTAAATTCATCAAAATTTGAAATTTAAATATATAATATTATAATTTAGACCTTAATTCATGTAATGTAATTTAAAATTTTAGCTTTTGAATTAATGTAAACAAATCCATTTAAATAATAAGCAATTAGGGATTTTTCATAAAGTAAATTGGAATTTCATAAAACCTAAAAGAGATTTTTCAAAATTTTTTAAAGGAGGTTGGTTTTGGGAATTATAAAATGTGGTTGGCATGGACTCCACCTCAGCCCATGCCATTTCAAAGAATGGAAAAAAACAATTTTCAAAAAAAAAATCATTTTTACATGGTTTTTTGAAAAGTTTACAAAAAGCAAATTTTTGAGGTTTAAAAGGGGATTTCAAAAAGTAAGTGGGCAAGGGCCCATGATTTTTGGTCTGGACTCCCCTTAGGGAGTAGCCTCTAACCCCCCCCCCCCCCCACCCCATTTAATGCATTCTTAAAAAAAAAAATGAGTTTGAAAAAAAGGAGCGTTTTTTGGCTTGAGGGTTGGCTTTGAAAAGTCAAAGCCAACCACTCCCCTTGAATTAAGGGGAGTGGTTGGGGGCCAGCCCCTTGACCACCCTTGACCTCTTAGGGATTTGGGGAGGGGATTGGGGAGGGCCCTCCATCTCCCCTCCTTCACTCCCCACCCTACATCCCCCTTCCTCTTTTTTTTAAGTGGAGAAAGAGAGGAGAGAGAGGGTCGACACCCTCTCTCCATCTCCTCTCTTCCCCCTCCACCATCTCCCCTCCTCTCCTCTTTGTGTGTGTGTGTGGGACATAGAGCAGCTCCCCCATGCTCCAGCTGAGAGGCTCCCAGTCCCAGCTTCCTTCCACTATAAGGTGAGATAATCCCCTTCATGCATTACATTTTTTTTTTTTGGTTAGGCTAAAGTAATTTTTTTTGCAAGCATGAGTTTCGTTTTTTTTTGGGATAGATTTGCACTTGTACGGGTGCAAATTGATCCAACATGGCTTCAAGCCATGAGCTTGCTGAAAGAGGGCCTCATTAGCCGCCTCTTTTCTTTTATGATTGACTCCATGAGTTTGATTGCCATTGTCTCAAAAAAAAAGTCTTTCTTTAATTCGTTGCATTTCCGTTTCCTGAGTTATCAAAAAACCCCTTGATAAAATGAGCGTATCTCCATGGATACATGTTGTATTGGGGTGTTCTTGGGCATTTCGGAAAGCTCAAACAGATCTCTACAACGTCTTAGTTGGCCATTGTATCTAATTAGACCGGTATAGCCATGAAAAATCCCATTTTATTCTCGGATAGCCTGTTTCGTCAGCAGTCTGGAAATGACCCGGATAACATCCGGTGTTTCTTTTGTACCTCCTCGACCCTTTGACAAAACCGGGACTTCTTGAGCCTTGTGGAAAGCTATCGAATAGCTCCACAAGTTTGGTGTTAGGCACTTTTGCCAAAACAAGCTGCAGACTGCCGGAAAATGGCAGTCTTTCGGCTTAGATTTATATATATATATATATATATATATATATATATATATATATATAGAGAGAGAGAGAGAGAGAGAGAGAGAGAGGATTGGGTTTTGTTCGCCAGGTCCTCCGTTTGCATGGTGGGATGGTGTTTCCTGTCTGGTCTGTACCCATATGAGACAGACCCAACTAGGTGCACACTGTTCCGAGCATGAGCTCGACCACGTGCACCTAGTTGGCCCCTCTTGGCGCAGCTCTTTGGGTCGTTGGGTGCTAGGCGCCCCATCTTGCTTGGGCGCACCCACTTGGGAGCGCAGGCCCAACCCAATCTATGGGTCAGACTAGGTGGTGTATACCCCAGACTCTGGGCCCTCCCCCTTTGGCCCAGCATGGTATGGACTAACTTGGTCCAGACCATGCGTCTTGGTCAGCACCGCCCAACAGAGGGCTGAACCTCTTGGGCGCACCAACGGGTGCAGGTGCAGGCCCAGTCTGGGCTCCTATAGGGAATCAACCAGGGGCATGGGCTTAGCACACAGCCCAGTGTGCTGCCCTGCCCCACTTGCTCCAGCAGGGTCTGGACCCGACTACTTTTTTGACTCACCTAGTTGGAGCCTTAGGCTAGCCACACCCCATATGGGTGTGCGCTTAGCCCAGCAGCATTGGTCTGAACCCCCTTAGGTTCAGACCAGGGGCTTTTCCTAGAACTAGCTGGGTCTGGTCGCCGCTGTACCAGACCCTGCTAGGTGGTCTTGGCCCAGCTTGTTCGAGCCTAACCTTGCGGAGCCCATAATGGGCTCCCCCTTCTTGCTTAGCCGGGTGCAAGTGCACCCGGGTGAGCCGGGAGTTTGACCATCGGGCCGGTGCTGTAGCCCAGCAGCACAAGGTCTACACTAGAGGTGCTGATCATGTTTGATTGGGGCCCAGTGGCCAAGTCAAGCAACGGGGCCCCCTACGGGCCTCGGTTTTCCTCTTGGGCACCAAGTCTGGCAACCTTGCAGCCACTTGGGTAGTCGTGTGCTGGACCCCGACACTAGGTCCGGACTTCTAGTGGGCTCCGAATGGATTGTCGTGACACCATTGAGTTTCCCGCAAAAACTCATCGGTGGCAGCAACCGCCCCTTCATGCTGCCAACCCATAAACGGTGAGTTTAACCCTAAAACGAGAACCGTCGCTTGCAAACAACATGGTCGTTGCAGTTTGGGGCTTCGGTTGCTCGTACACCGCTGCCTCATCGTGGTAGCAAGGTGGTTGAGCTTGTGACTGGTGTCGCGCCACACACATGCGTGTGTTTGTTCGTTTCATCGGACCTTTTTGGCAGATAACCTTGTTCGTGCCTCGATTTGCGAGCAGAGCGCGGCCATGCCTCGGGAATTGATGATGTAATTCTTATATGGATGGATTTGAGTTAAGTCTCGCTCTCGACACTTTTGAGTGTCAAACTCGTGATAGCCCTTCGCGGAAGGCTTCGCTACGCGAGATTTGCCGCGATACGATGGTTGGAGTACGCGTATTTGGAAAAATATGTAGTCCTAGCTTTGGACACTCCTCGCATGTACGATAGCTATTGTATATACATTTTGAGCCTTGTGTTGCTCAAAATTTGTGATTTATGCCACTTTACTTACTTGTTGATGTATCGTCGCTCACAACACGATACTTGTGCAAAATTATATCCTTGTGGTTTTTTCTGTTTCGCACGTGCACGTTGGCATATCCTGACACGTATGTCACTGGTTTTTGGTTGTCGAGTATATACTTGTTTGGCTCATATTCATATATCGATGGATATACGATGCACTAGAGGCGTGTTTTCCACTCGACGTGACATACACCTGGAAAGAACTGAAAACACTATAGGTTATGACACTTTTGACCTGTTGTTGTTTCGGGACTCAGATGGAGTCTGCGGGCAATGGCCCGGGTTCGTGAGAGTGTGCTCACGTATTGTGTCACCCTAGACATAAAATAAAAATGGTATAATATCGTCTTCACAGGCGATGTGCTCGTGATGGCCGTGAGAGGCTGAGCACATGAATGGGTAGGCCAAGTCCTCGTTTGCATACCCTGTAGGGACCACGAGGCACAACTACCTCGGGAGGAGGTATGACTTGAAGAATGAGCCTAAATAAGATAAACCTATCACGCCCCATTCACAATTTGGTCACCTAGGGAGAGGGTGAATGGTACAACCCTGAGTGACATGTCGTTACTACGACCTGTTCCTTTGAGGAGCTGAAGCGCCTTCTGACCTCTAGTCACTCGGAGTTAGGGAGGTCAAGGTTTGCCCTCTTCAGGGACCTCTGCTACTGCAGTAGTACAGATTGCAATTCTTTGCCCCTGCAAAAGGTTTCTCCTAGTCACGTGCTGTCTGCAGGTGGTTTTGACTCGGTCTGTAGCATCCCCGCTTATCACATTAGAAATTGAATAACAAACGTCGGGTGCATGTCTCACAGAATGTGAGGTTTCCTTCGCATACCCGAAGGAGTAATTAGAAGAACATTTGTACTAACCAAACAGACTGACGTACAGTAGTTGGTTACTTGTTTTACTCTAGCACTGTTTGTACTTCTGTTTAGTTGCTACACTTTGTTGGTTAGTTCCTGCTCTGTTTCAGTTGTTGCATTGTTGCTTACTTCATAGTTTTACAGTCTTGTAGCACGTGCACCTACCTGACACACACTTGTACTTTTATTTTAAAATGTTTCTAACTGTTCCATCATGATAGTCGTAGTATGTTGCTTACCTTCTACTTTTCCATAAAAATGATAATGTATGGATGGTTTGTCTCACCAACTCGCAAGAGTACTAACCCCATTTTATGAGGATACAGGTGACAAGTAGATGCAACGCGATGCGACGGTGCACAGTAGAAGCCTTGAGACTCACACTTTGCAGCAGATACTGGCTTCTTTTGGTTTTGGGGTTTAAGGAGTTTTTCCTCTCTTTTTTAGAGACTGTTCCTTTTTGTACCCAATCTCCTTTTGTAATTTTGTAAACATTATGGTAATGAAACATACTTTGTTTTGACTCATTGTTTGACTTTCTTACTATGGCTCGCTCAGACTTGCGGCCCTTGTTTTACCCTGGTGTCCCTTCTGTACTTCCGCTGGTTGTTTTCAAACTGTATATCTTTCAAAAAAAAAATTTACTAAAAAACCAAAGGTTTTTACAAGGTCAGGGTTTGGGGCGTCACAAAGATTGATATCAAGGCTGCAATTATAAGTGTGGTCCAAGACTTCTGCGTGCAATGTGTATCGCACTGTAAGTATGTTCTGAATAGTTACTTTTGTTGTTTACTAATGCTTTTTGCTGTATATAGCTTTGCATGCTTAATTAGTTATATAACTTGTTAGATGTCTGCTGATTCGAGAAATGAGCGAATGCTCAGAGCTCTTATCGACTTGATTCGTGGCACAGAGGCCCTCGACCAAGCGGTTCAGCAGATTGTGCAGAGTGCCCAGATACTTGCACATCCGACACCTCCTTGTGGGAGATGTGACCACATGTAGGACAAATTTGTCCTCGTGCCTTGAGCGTGTGCCCCTACTGTGGTCTTAGGGGGTATATCGAGATCAAGTGTCAGCGTAAGTTGGGCGATAAACTCGCAATGGGTAACGCTGAGACCGAAAAGAACAAGGCTTTTGGGTTCGGTCAGGCACAGCCAACGGTTGACCCGGCAGACACACAGGTTGCAGGTTCTCCCGAGTACACGCCAGCTTCCTACTCACGCTCAGTTTCTCTCGAGTACACGCCAGCTTCACCTCCGTGGTCTCAGGCAGTGAGTCCTCTTGAGTACACACCTTCTTTTCTTCCTCGTCCGATGCAGAGACGATATGAAAATCGGAACACCTACCACAACTACTACAATCGTAGGCAACAATGATCGTGTTTATTCAGATGTAAACAGTGTGTGGTTGGAACACTGAGTCAGTGTTCATTTTGTAGACCTGCTTTGTTTTTGCTTTTGCTGGGGAGGTATATGGGTTGTAACCCTGTTGTAGGAGAGTAATTTTGGCTTGTACTGAATATATGTATGCTTCCTATATATAATGCAATGAAATTATGTTTTGACTTGTCTCTTTGCTCATACGAGTCTTCTTTTTGTCTAAAATGGCTTGGCACGAACGTTGTGACCGCATCATGGACACCCAGAACAACCTAGCAAAGGTTGTTGGCAGGCAGGCTGAGGCCATGTGTGCCATGGGCGAGAATCTGCAAGCCTCTTAAGGATGAGAGACTCTGGTTCCTACACCTCCACCAATGTTAGTAGCGATAGTCGTGCCCTACAAGCAGTTCATGGGTATGAGCCCTCTGTCGTTCGATGGGAAGTCCACACCTGAAGTAGTCGAGGACTCGATACAAGAGATCAAGCAGATTTTTCATGTGCTACAGGTCAGTGACGACCGTAAGGTGGACTTTGGCACATATCGGCTCTGAAAGGATGCCAAAAAGTGGTGGGCAACCACCCTAGATGTCAAGTTTGCAGGTGGTGCAGTCACGTGGGAGCAGTTCGTATAAGTTTTCTGCGCGGACTACTTCCCGACCCACGAGCGCAGTCGGAAGATGCAGGAGTTCCTCGATCTTCAGCAGAGGAACTCTACTTTGGCAGACTATATCACGAAGTTCAGAAGCCTGAAGTGTAAGACCCACAATTTTTTTTGAGAAATTCACTGTTTGTATAAAGTTGAGGTGTATACTTTCGTATGTTTACGAGGTTGTAGCACGTAATTAGATATAATGTGAGTTATGCTTTGAATTTTGGTTCATAATGAGCGAGATCTAAAATCGCGTAAGTATAATGTATGAGTAAGAAGAGCCCAATTTTGGATGAATTAACTTCTGAAAATTTAAGGATAAGTTCATAATATATGTATTTAGTTTGTCCCTGAATTTGAGACCTATACGACGAAAAAACACCATGAGTGCATGTGAATTACTGAAATTATTTATCGATAGTATTCGAGTCGTAACGAGTGCATTTCTCGCAAACGATGAGAAATTTCTTTGCGGAGCTTTGAACATTTCATGTCAATCAAGAATTTGAAAATGAGTATATGATGTGTTGAAGTCAAATTTTATTTTTTAAATCATTAAACAAGCATTTTACATCATTGTCAATCAACGTTTCGGATCTGGATCGACTAGAGGTAGCCCAAACCCATGTGGTGCCCCTCTAGTGGACGTTTTTGACCTTGGTGGACCAGCTGATCAATGGTTGACCAGCTGGGTGGTGGAATCCTTATAAAAGAATGCTTTGCTTGAAAAGGGAGGGCCACGATTGGCCATGCCCTTGGTTCAAGGCCTCATGATGAGGCTTAAAGCTTCATCATGAGGGGCGTCTTTCCAAGAGAGGAAGGCATGGGGATGCGCCCCATGGCCTTTTGGTAATTTGTTTAAACCTTTTCAAATTACAAAAATTGATTGGCTGGAATGGGTGGCAGCCTTGGGGCTCCCCTTGCAATTTCTCTCAAACTTTAATGGCAATTTTAAAGCCCTTTTGGATGGCGTTTTTGAAAAGATTTTAGAAAAGATTGAAAAGAAGATTTTGATTGGCCTTGTGGGCGGCCATGGAGGGGCGTGTTTAACCCCGGCCCTCCATCCATTCCGAATAGATCCTAGCCGTCCATTCTAGAACCCTAGGTACTTATACCTAGAAGAAAGAAGGAAAACCCAAATGGGCGATTTTCCTTCTCTCTCTTCTCTTCATTCTCTCTCTCTCTCACACATTCTCTTCTTCTCCAAGATCCTGTCTGGGAGGGTGTAAGCCTTCTAAGGGTGTTGTGTACCCTTTTCATGGTATCCTCAAGAAAGCAACCAAAATCCCAAGGTAAAGGATTTTCAATCTTGTATTTTTCAGTTTTCATAGTGATTGGCATATGGCATGTATGTGAAACCAAGAGAGCCGAGTGCATCCATTCTATGCATGGCTGTTGGTGGAGTAGATTTTAAATTTTATGTTTTGAGAGCGTTTGAGCGTCCCTCCTTTTTTATCCATGAAATGGGAGGAGCTCAAGGCATCCGAACCTCCTTTTGGTTCCAGAGTATTTGCCTTCATTCCATATTTTTAAGTCAAAAGAAATATTGTCGTAGTTTTGTTTTCCTTTCAGCCAAACCTTGCATCTTTAGTTGTTTTCCTTCTCTCGTTGTTGCATGCAACTGAAAAATATTGAGGGTTCGTATTGTTTTCTCATATCGTTGCATTCAATCGAAAAATATATTTTTATTCTTTCGTGTGGACCATGTAAACGCCTTTCCTCCCTTAGGTTCTTTGCAGCACCACGGTGTGCTCCATCTGGTCTGTACCCATCTGGGTCAGACATAGCTAGGATCTGTCTGGTCCGAGCAGGGGCTCGACCAGGTGCTCTTTAGCCCTTTTCTCTCTGGACGCGCGCGGCAGGCCACCGGGTATCGAAGGCACCCGGGTAGCCTAGCCGGCCTAGGAGCCTGGTCTGAATTGTGGGTTCAGATCAGGGTGTTTGTCAGGCCTCAAGGTCTGGTTCAGACAACCAGACCCGTGGGCCAACCACCTTAGTTTGAGCCTTGACGCATAGTGGTTGTCGGGTGCTAGCCGCACCCGGGTAGCCAGCTTTGGAACCCAGACCTCTAACCCGTATGCTTGGTCTGAACCATGGGTTCAGGCCGGAGGTTTGTCAGACCTAGATGGTCTGGTCCAGAGGACCATACCTATGCACTTTTCCCTTTTTCCATTTGATCGTTTCACTAGAGAGTGTGTCGGGTGCTAACCATACCAAGGTTACCCTGCCAACGTGGGTGCCATGGCAGGTTGCGACCTCGTAGCAACATTCTGGTCTGAATGAAAGTTCAGACCAGGGACTACGCTGAACCGGAGGACCATACCACCAACTTTGTTTTCCTTGGTACGCACCTTGGTGCGGTGTGGGCGCCGGTGTTGGAGCACCTAAGTGCCTCGCCGATCATAGGTCTGGTTGTTAGAACCTGTTTTGGTGGGTTGTTGTCCCGTGTTTGCTGCCCAGCAGACCACGTAAGACACTTGGGATAGTCTGGACACGTGTTGTGTGTCCTATCGGGTCACAAGGCTTAGTGGCATGCAATGCCTCGAGCTTGTCGCGTTTGGGTGGCCGAGCGTGTGGTGAGCCAATGGTGGCCTTGTAGTACCTTGATGACCCACTATGGAAGGGCAAATGTTTAGAATTTACCTTCTACACTATTATGTGTGATATCACGAAATCCTTACGTGAATAGTCTTTGCATGCGGATAAACGTAAACTTGGGAATTTCTATATTGGTCCGTACTAAGGCGTGTGACACTTGTTTTAGCTTGACATATGTATATGCAATCATGATTTGATTATGCTTTATGCGTTGCATTTAGCTTAAGAATGTAAATTGATAAACTCACTCGCACATCGTCACTTAATAAGATGTGTTTATCATGATTATGCATACGTATCTTGCCTTTATATCCTTACTTGTGCGAAGAACTTGAGAAAGTAAGGCTTTTAGCTTCACATAAGCGCATAGCACATCTTGACATATGTACTGTCTAATACGTACCTCGAGAGGTACATCTTGGTGTGTTGGGTCATAGATCAGTGTACGAGGTGCACGTTACACTTGTGATAAATATAAGGAATGACAGCTCGAATGCCCTAGGGTATAAGCAATACACTGTTGTGGGTTTTGACTCAGCTGGAGTCTTTGAGCAGTGGCCCTGGTCCGTGAGAGAGCTCACATATGTCTATATCTTATAAAGGGGATAACTGTCGACTGGTACTAACTTATGGTTTTAGTTACTTTACTTACTTGTGCTAGCATGGATCTTGTACTCATCTTACTGTAGTAGTTCTTTACTTGTTGTATCAGTAGTGCATATTACCAAATCTTGTTAGTTCTGCTTATTGCACCTGTTGCTTCCTTACTCAGACCTGTAGCACGGGCACTCGCCCGACACATGCACATGTATTTGTTTCACATGTTTCATGCTATATGCCTTTTTCTCTTAAGAGATGATTATACAATGTTGTTGCTCTTCACCAGCTCGCAAGAGTACTGAACCCATTTTTTGGGGATACAGGTGTTTGCTTCTAGGTGTGCGATGGAGCTCGATGCATGGCGGAAGACATGAACCCACACTTCTAGAACATCGTGGATCTTGGTAGTGTTTTTGTAAAGGGAAGGATTGTATCATTTTGTGAAATGTATTAATAAAAGATGTTTCATATCCTTGTTGTTTCCTCTGTGACCCGCTCAAAGTTTTCCACTTGTTTTCCCTTCCTAGTTTTCCGCTTCGCACAATGCATTTCAAAAAAAAAAAATTACCCTAAAATCTAAATGATTTTTCAAGGTCGGAAATTCTGGGGGCGTCACAATTTTGGTATCAGAGTAGTGTTATAGAAGTGTGGTTTAAGTCTGTGCACGCATCGACCATCGCACTGTAAGTATGCTTATCTTAGTAGAATTATGTTTTTGTTGCTTAATTGCTCCTCCTGCATGTTTAGATAAATCTGTGTGCTTTTCGGGTGTCGTCTGATGTGAGACACAATTTTGTGTTTAGGCCTTGTATTTTTTGCTTAAGGTATCGAATGTCGGAACCAAGGGGCTCATTTACGCTTGTGGTTATAGTCTCCCAAGCTAATTCAAGTCGACTCCTGCGAGAGTTGATGTTCTTGACTAAGACCTAGGGAACTACTTACATAGTTCGCTCTTCTCGTTCCACATTGTGTTGGTAGAGACGATTGAAGAATTATAGCAATGATTGAAACTTTTATCCTAATCGTGTTGAAGACGATGTAGGTTGATAAGAATTGTCGTGTAAGACTCTAAGTGAGTGTTTTCCCTCTTTTTCAACTTGTTGGAATTGTCTGTGACCCTGTCTTGACAAAGGGTATCTTTTTGGATATGACCTTTTTGGACAGAAGGCTAAAGCCTTGTTTGTGCCAGTTGAGCCTCTGTGTATTCCGTTGGAGGATACTGATAATCCCCAGTTGTTCTTGGTGATGAGAACGTGAACGATGTTTTGACCTTAGCATGTTGCTTTTGTGTTTCCGGTGATGGCATTTGACTCCTGAGAGGGTCGTAATTGGGGATAGCTTAACACCGATCTTCAGGGTGGTGTTGCTCTTGAGAGAGCATTGTGGGGATTTTTGTTTTCCCAACCACTATTGGGAGGATTGTGGTGATACTTGGTAGTGCCAATGATGTCGTTGGAGGGGTAACTCTCCAGCGATGCCGTTAGAGTGGTGATTCTCTAACGATGCCATTAGGGTGGTGATGCTCTAAACAGTCACTCCCTAAAACCTGACTCCAAATGCAATATTTGAAATGGCTTGTAGGACCTTAATCCTAACTCTAAGATTTAGATCATTTGATTCCAATCAAGGTATGTTGATATACTCAAGCCGAAGCTTGAAGTACGTTGCATAAAATATTTCTCTGGTTCTAAGGTAATGGCTTCCCAACATCCTTGAGCACCTACCGATATACCTCGGAGTAAGACCCTTAGGTATGTGGTAGGGGGGCGCTAACCCAAACAGGTGGTCCAGTTCTGAGGCTCTCTCCCGAACTATGGTTCAATGAGACAACCCAGCAATGTGAAGACCCGGACAATATAGGTAGGGGCGTTTTCGAAAACATGTTCAACATGCAATAAAACCAGAAAGCTCTAATGCAAGTCCTAAAAGAGATAGAATTTAAATGAAGAGAAGCATACACTTGCATACATTGTTTGCATTTAATCCCTAGAATTGAGGAAAGTTGTATTGCAGACCTAAGTCTAAGTGAGCATGGATAGTTCTCCTCAATATAGTCCTACGAAATCATACTTAAATCCTATATGCTTTTATGTCAGCTTAGGACAGAGTCTAGGCTCCTAAGGTGTGCATGGAAATGAAGCTGACATTGAAAGAATAAAGACTTAGAAAATATCAAAGCAAAGCAAAGGCAAAAATTCGACCGGACGAAGACGAGTCCCATCACGGTCGCCAACTTCTGTGATCATGCAAAATTTTTCCTCTCGTTCCTCTTTTTCTTTCTCTTCACCTTTCTAGCCTCTATTCCCTTTTTTAAGGGGAATAAAAGATATTAAAGAAGAGAGAGAAAAGTAAGAAGAGAGAGGAACTCTTTTGCAATGTCTCATTTGACCAAAGAAATGTTTTGAAAATCACTCACCTCCATTTTGAAAAATTTGCGGAAAAATAGAGAGACGGGATTCGCTCGTCGGTACGAGGTTCGACCGTTCCTAGCGTCTTTACCAGGGGTAATCGAACCAAGGATCAATGCCTTTTACTTTTCCTAAATATTATCTAAGAAATTATTCTAAGTCTACAATACACAAAGAATTATGCTTGTGCAATGCAAATGCAAATATGTATGCTTTTGAGAAGAATACTTTAGAAAATTTGGATTTTCTCAAGTGAGTAAGTTTGAAAAAGATTTAAAGAAATGATTTGAATTTTGAAAAGAGGAATCTAGGCTTGGAATCTAAAAATAAATTTGAAATTTGAGATTGAATTTTGATTTTGGAAATGAATTTGTGATCTGAAATCGAACTTAAAATTTGAATTAAAAATTGAATTTGGAATTTTGAGATTGAATTTAGACTTTGAATTTAGAAATGAATTTAGAATTTAAATTTGAATTTGAATTTGAATTTGAATTTAAGATTTGAAATAAAAAGTTGGATCTGAGAACTAAATTTGAATTTGAAAATCTAGAATTGACTTTGAGATTTATCTGGAAATCAGAATTGAATTTACAAAAAGAATCGATTCTTGAAGTTCGAAGTCTATCTCAAATTTTGAATTTCAAATGAGTTGAATTGAAGATCAAAACTCAAAATTTAGATAAAACTTGGGAAAATAGTTTGAATTTGAACTCGGACTTTGAAATCAGAAAAGAATTTGGAAGTCTAATCTCATTCTCAAATTTAGAATCTCAAAGTTGATTTGAAATAAAACTCAGATTTTGAACTGAGTTTTTGAAGGTTTGAAATAAGAATAAAGAATTTGAATGAAATTCAAAAATGAAAACATGAGATTTTGAAATTTAGAAATTGGATTTAAAGGAATAATAAATGGAAATTGAAAATGATTTTGAATTTAGAAAATAAAAGTTGAGTTTTGAAAGTTTATTTCAAAATTCACTTGGAATTTGAAAGTAACTTAAAAATAATTTGAAAACAAATGTAATTCTATCCTAAATAATGAATGCTTCTGAAATTTATTTGAAGAATAGAATTTGAAAGCATATTTCATTCTTTAGGTGAATTTGAAATAAAATTGAAAATATAATACATTTCTGACTAAGGCCATAAAATGTATTATATAATAATCATATTTAAATTAAAAAAAAAATAAAACATATGTTGGTGCCTTTATAGAGTTTAAAATGAAATTAACTCTCAATTTATATCCTGACTATGACCATTGATATATATTTTGAGTTAAATTTAAAATTAAACTATGATAAAGGAAGAAAGTATTTGAAAATATGATGATTTTTGAGGAGAGATCTAGTGTGAATCTAGTGTTATCACATAAAAGATGAGAATCCTAAGTTTTTGTTCACATTTTGACTAAGGCCATAAATGCAAATCATCAACTTAGGATTTAATCACCTTTTATTACAATGATACTCGTGTCATTCATGTTCTCATTCATGAATTTATGAAAGAAAAGGAAAAATGATATGAAATATATAATTCATGATATTTACATGCTCATACATTCTAATCAAATACTGTAAATGTAAAGAATTCTTGTTAATACCTAACTTATAACAACTTTGAACCAAAGTTAAAAATCATGAAATTCTCAATCTAGACAAGGAATTTAACATTTCCATATTTTTTTTGCAAAACAGAGTTAATACAAGGCAAGAATGCAAATGTAGGGGATAATGGAGAATGTCATATCAAAAATCCAAATACATGTGGCTAAATGAATAAAAACGTAGATGCCATCCCTATATCAATGAAGGGATGCAAATAGAATTACCCAATCTATTATAGAAATATCTATCCTGATGAGGATGCATGTGTAACAACCTAATTAATATGATTAAGCAAAGATATGTCATGTACAATAATGTATCAATCTAATGACATGTCAAGAAGGTACATATATGCAAATATATACAAAAATTCAGAAAGGGGCATACATATGTGAGATTGATACCTAAATGATGTTCATTAACTATTATGAAATGCAGGTAAAAGACTAGCACACTGTAAAAAAAAAATGATAGATGGATGTGGATGATACAATAGATGCAACAGGTAAATGTTGTGGTGAACAGGGAGAGGCTACAGTAGGTATTGGTGGTAATATGAGTAAGTAGCCGTGTAAGTGTTACACAGATACAAATGTTGTGGGTGAAGGCTTATTGCAAATAGCAGTGAGTGATACCTTTATTAGAAATGGATGTTGTGAAAGGGGGTAAGCTGGGGGTGTGAGTGGGCGCAATATGAGTACTATTGTGCAGCAAGTGAATAGCTAAAACATTGTTGTTATAGGTGATATTGCAGTGGAGATGATAAATAGTGTTAAAATTGGAAGGTGGGAGGAAGTGCACAGTGAATAGGTAACGTGAAGAAGTGTGATGGAAGAAGTATTGTGAGCTACAACAACCATTGGGCTGCTGTGCTCATGTAAGCACAGAAAGCACGGGAGATGTTGTCGATGGAATGTGAGTACTAGGTACAAAGAGCAATAATATACATGAAGAAAATGCAAGAGTTGTGCATATTGATGAAGGTGGCCCTATACTACTATCAATATAATGAACACAAGATGGTGGGTGTGTAAAAGATGATGTAAATGATGCTACAGGCGAATGATGCAAGGGTATAAACAGGTAATGTTGTTGTGGATAGTGTGTCACAAGTAGTGAATGAAAGGGGAGGAGCCGTAGAGGTGCCATGAAGGTATTGGGGTGTAGCTACTGTAGTGTGAGAATGAAGTGTATTAGGGGGTCAGGTGCGGCAAGGCTGCAGTGTGATGAAGGTAAATGTGTGCAGAAGATACTGTGTAACAGGCAAATGTGCATATGCTGGTAGAGGTAAATGGTATGGTTGTGGCTGTAGCATTGTGTTATAATAGATAGAGTGTGGATGAGACAAAGTATATATAAGTGATAATGAAATGCAGAAGTAAAGAAGATGATGTGCAAGTAATGCTAATTAAGTGGTATGTAGGTCAGACAGAAAATGACATGCGATGGATATAAATTCAATCGAACTGAACTGATGCTGAAGATGAATTCCCATCGGATTTTTTTCTCGTGATTATCAATCTCAGCATCAGGAGTGTCTTACACAGCCTTTCTATGAATCTATTTATCAGGGTAGCAAGGTAATCTCTACAACTTTCTCTTTATTGAGTTGGCTCATTAAGCATCCTTTTTGCTAACTTTAGTAGGAGGACACCCTCATTCAAACTTACCTTTCTTTTCCTCTTCAATCAAGGGCAATGAAGGCACATTATTGTTGAAAGCTCCATTGTCCACATTAGACTCATCTTTTGAATTTATGTTGTTTTCTCTGTAATTAAGATCATAACCAAGACCAGCAGACTCTGTTTCAACTTCAAAGATGAAGTTCTTCACTGTATGCCTGCAATCAGATGAATTAGAAACTTCTGGGTATCTAGAATTCCTACAATGTTCATGATGAGTTGTAGCTTTCCACTGGATAACAAGGTTTGGAAGGCGAGAGGCATCACAATGTATTCGAAAGGACTTTCACAAAAACTTGACCCCAAATCCATAGGGGATGAAATTTTTTAGAATTTTACAGGGAGATTAGAATGATCTTCATGGTACAACAGAAGCATACATTGTAGTAAATTGAAAGGAAAATGTACTACTACTCATGCTGTAACCTGTCGCCATTAGAGACACATAGCTTTCTAATTTACCACAGAATGAAAGAGACCCAAAGTGCAATGAATTAAACGAAGGAAATGTCATTCTTGATTTGTTCCCAAAACACAACAGTAACAAGATTTACACTTCAACCAATTCTTGAGCTTAATCAGGCTTGACAGAATAGAGAATAAAAAAAAAAAGAAAAAAAAGAAAAAAAAAAAGAAAGGAAGACAACAATTCCTGTAGCAAACATTAAGATCAAAACCATAAGCAGTGAAAACTAGGCCATTAATGCCATGGAGCTCGAGTACAAGGTAATTGATTGAATAAGTGAAGGTATAGGTTGTAGCAAAATCAGATACAGAGAAAGATTTTGTTTACACTGTTTCCAATCTCCCACAGAGATCTAAGTAAGTGTTAGGGAGGCCTCTGCACCTACTATTACGAGAAAGACCATCATAATCAGAGGGGATCAAGACATAACAGACTCACCCCAGCCATGGACCCAACTCGATGAAGAAAACTCAATGAAGAGAATTCCAAAAGATGATATCCCAACTCCCAGAGCCAGGGGCCACACTAGGTATTCAATTGGGGCTGCTCTAACTTTAAAATAGAAATGCAGAACCATGTCAATGGTAGGATAACAAACCTTAGGTAGAGGAATGGCTCCAGGGTTATGGTTACCCCACAAAAGAATTTCGGGACAGAAAAGAAAACGCCAATAGAAGGGAGCAAAACATGCCAAGAGATGGACACCCATCCTTTGTTGTCGCATAAGTCAATGATTCTATATAACCTGACAGCAACGTAGCTGACAGCAACTCGTGGCTGAAGTGCTAATGCTCAATGGATATTGAATGTGACTCATCATATTAATGCCAACAAAATCCATGGGTATCGATAAAGATAATGAAATTGTAGAGGGAAATGAATGCATATGCAATTATTACTTGAAAATGCACTTAACATGTATTGTGAATGAGAAGTACACAAGGGGCTGTAAACAGGTAACAATGGGACGCCAACAGAAAAAGTATAAATATAACTATACGAGGGAGGAAACAATGTGGAAGGGGCATGAGTTGTGAGGTGCATGGTAATGAATGAAGAGTAAAATACAGTGATGCAAGGGTGATCATAGGGATGATGGATCCCTTATACCCTTTTCAACTCAAACCAGAAGTGATTCAATCAATTCACAGAATGCTATGCTGAATCAAATCAACTCAGCTAGATTGAATCAGCGTTACTGAAATCACTATCACACATAGAGTAACATCCGAAAAAGAGTTCAAAATTATCGTTTCGAAGCTTTGAACCAAGAGAATCCATTACTGACTGAATGGATATATGACAATGAATCAAGACAAGGCGTGAAATTAAACACGCATTTGAAATTGAATAGTAATGCAAGATCGATCTGGAAGAGTCCCGGATACAATGAATGTGTTGCGCTGAACATAGGATGCAAATTTTACAATATCATCTAATGAAAGATACAATTTCGGAGGAAGATTGTAAACACCCAAAATTTTCACTCACCTTCCTGCCATTTCCACCAGTCATCACATTTTAGCTCTCTGAGATCATCGGAAGGAAAATTGGTCATTTTCTGTGCCTGGAACTTGCAAAAGTCCAAATTTCATCTGCAACTCTCAAAATTTCTCTATTTTAGCTCAGATGTTCAAAGTTTTATTCCTGTCAGGAGACAGGAATCTCCAAATCCTGGTTCAGGATTGCATTTCATAAGACATGTCTTTGCATATCATTGCATGAACATTTAATTTCACTGCACAGCATGTCATTTCGAGATCCAGAATTCATGATTTTCAAAATTATCAATCCAGATTCGGATTTTAACTCTTTCAAAATTGATTTCAAATCCCTGGGTTGTCAAAATTGTCAATTTCCCTCATCTTAACCCCCAGGACTCTGAATTACAAAAAAAGTTTTCTCAGAAAAAAAAAACAATCTGGATAGTTTTGATATTGATTTTCAAATTTCGCCAGTTGGAAAGAAGGGGACACAACCTTAAATGTAGAAAATTTTATTTCAAAGCTTTTCCAAAAAGACTCTGGATTTCTTTACAAAATCTTTGCATTATATATATATATATATATATATATATATATATATATATATATATATATATATATATATATATATATATATATATATATATATATATGTATTTTGCTCTGAAGGACCATTTTCCTTCTAAATTTTTGAAATCAAACCAAATTTTACTTCATATTTTCTAATTAACCTATTATAAAAATCCAAAAAAAAAAGAGAATTTATGTGGCTTTTTATTTTCAAATAAATGACATGGGACCCACCCTGAAGTGGCGTCACACTCAAATCCCCCAGACATTTCTCTTAGTTTCAAGCAAGGCCCACCCTGGGGTGGCACAAATTTACAAATCCTGTTTCCTTATTTTACAAAATAAGAAAGTGGGCCCACACATAGGTGGCGCCATACTAGAACTTCCAATAAAGAAAAACAAATAATTTTTTTTTATGTTTATTTCAAAAAGTTTTTCTCAATCCGGCTGAGGTGACACCACCTTAAAAAAAAAAAAAAGGGGAACCCGTTTACCCATTTTTTTTTGTTTACTTTTTCAGCCCCAAAGGGCGCCATCGTGAAGCCCTACCCACAAAAGGGGTTAACTTTACCTAAGTTGTAGGTAAATGAGCCGAGATTTCCAAACAAGCCAGCCGTCCCCTTCTCAAAGATTGACGAGTTTTCAAAATTTTTCAAAAATTTGTTTGAAGATTTTCAAATGCTTTCGAAGATTAGGTTGAAAAGTTTCAAAATTGCCGATCTTTCGGAGAAAAGCCTCCCAAATCTTTAAAAAGACCCCTCTTGGTCGCATAAAGGAGGAGGCCGATCAGTGATCTTTCTTCTCTCAGGCTATTCTGTTTTCACCCCCCCCCCCCCCTTCACGAGTTCCTGCTTTCACACTCCTTCAATCAAACCGTCCAGGCAGATTGATTGAACCTGCAAGGACTACAGGAGGTATACTACCTTCTTCCAATCAACCCTAGACAGCGAGCCTCTCATTTTCAAGCAAAGAGTTTCCAGGAATCATCATCAAGGAGGCATCCAGTTCAAGCGATTAGGTGAGGAATCAATTTGTATCTCCAACTCTGTAAAGTAAGTATATTCTTCATACCATATGCATTGCAAATTCATTACTTTTATTGATGTAATTTACATCCCTGGTGGTTGCAGGTGTTGAGGATTGGTGATGCCTCGCAACGGTACCATTGATCCCTCTAAAGAGTAGGTTTTAGCTAAATCATTACCTTCCAATAACATTTTTGGCCTGATTTGTTTCTGTTACGACAATGAAGCCATACATGATACTTCAAGTACAAGGTTTTGATGATGAGCAAGTGGAATCAACTGCATTTCAGCTAAGGCTATGAAGAAATTGAAGAATTCGGTGAAGAATCTTTGAAGACTAGTGTGTAAATGTTTAATTCATTAAAAGTCTTAGATTCTTGTAAGAGCCTTACTTAGAGTGCATAATTAGGTTGCATTTCACCTTAAAAGTCTTTAGAAAAACTTTTCTAAAAGAAACTCTTTTGAAAATCTTTTTAGAAAACTCTTTTCTTAAATTTTCATGTTTATTAGTCGACCAATAGACTTATCAGTCGACTAATCCTTTCGCGCCATATTTTCTAAAAAGTCATTCTTGACAAATTAGTCGACCGAAGGTTTTATCAGTCGACTGGACAGAATGTCTGTTTTCTGGAAAATTAGCAGCAGTCGATTAATGGTTTTTCAGTCGACTGAACAGAACATGTGTTTTCTGAAAAATTTAGCAGCAGTCGACTAATGCTTTTTATCAGTCGACCGAACAGAATGTTTGTTTTTCAGAAGTTTTTAGCAGCAGTCGACTAAAAGGTTTTTCAGTCTACTGATAATATTATCAGTCGACTAACTTTTCTCAAGTCGACTGTAACGCCCCGGATTTCCAAAACAAAGCTAAGTTAAAATTTTCATGGATTTCTTTTTTTTTTTCTTTGCAGCGGAACTTAGAAAAGCTTTTAGCAGCGGAATAAGACGATAATGAGTCGTCGGTTTTAGAAAACTCCGAGCACGTTGCAAGTATGTGGCCAAGCAACTCATTGACCACCAAAGTGTTCCATTTTATCGAAAGCACATGTTTATTACAACACTACTGCTTAGAAAAGCAGTGTAGGTTCAATAAAAAGGAAGCAGTACAACTCTGTCTAGAGAAACCCTGGAACTTGATGCCGCCTTGCTCCGCATATCGCCACGCAGGTTCAACACCTGAAATCCCCATAAAACGGGGTCAGAACCACTGATGGTCTGGTAAGTAGGCAAACACCTATCTATTCAACTCAAGTAAATGCATAGACCACTCAGGGTCGCAGTTCGTAATACGACGCTCAAGCCTCCATGACTTAGCGTATATCGCACAAGCCTCATCAGGGCTATGAGTTGAACATCCACGCAAGTCGTCATGACTTCGCATAAGCCTCTTCAGGGCTGTGAGTTAGAATAACCTTTCAAGTCTCTACGACTTAGCCTTGACTTCCTCAGAGTCACGAATGAATGTCTAGCTCAAGCCTTTGTGCTTGGCACATCCGTATCCTACGAATCTAAGGACAGCTCTCCGAGCTTCACTTAGTCGTACGGATATCAATGGGGTTCTTTCCCAATCGGTCCAGTAGTATACCGACCATGACACCTTCACAAAGGTTATGCAGGACTGACTCAACAACGTCATCCACTCATACATTCAAAGTAGCGCTGTACCTAAGCTAATGCTTTGTTTCGATAATTGCACCTCCCCCTGGGCTTAGGGGACTCATATCTGGGCGACAACGCGACGATCTGGGGGTTGATTATTCTATGTATTTTAGATACCCCAGAGGCCTGTTGACCCCATCCCCCTAGTAGGACGGTACAGCATACCGGAAGAGATCCTTACTAGGTATCCGAATGCATTCTGCTACTGCAGTAGTTGGGTTCAATCCTTAGATATTTAAGGATAACCACGACCTCCATACCTCTGAGTGACGAAGGCCATCAATGAACTCTATCAGGTTCGGGTGAAATATATGTCACTCAAGGCTGCGCCATCACCGTCTTCCTCGGTGAGAAATTCTGAAAGGGGCCTGCCGGTCTTACAATTACTTGACGAACATTGCATGCCTATAGGGCAGCCTTTGAGAAGTATGTACCCGACCCCAATCAACCACACGGTTTTCACCGTGGAACAAAGGTTTTATTCATATGCATGCTTAACTCTGCTCTCGGCACTTCGGCCTTGACGAGCACTTCACCTCTTTCGGTGGAAACAACACACTCCGGCTCAGCGGCCCTTACGAGTCTGGTTGTCTGAAAATTCTCAATGAGCATGCACATGACTCGATCTCTACGGATCGGCTACTCGGCGTATTTTTACGCAACGAGCTCAGGACCTCGTCAAGGCGCTACCACTACTTTGGCGCAACGGCTCTTACAAGTATGATGCCCTTGCAGGTGTCAGGGAGACGAGTCATTCTGACATCGTTCCAACAAAGGACATCATTGTGCCACTTAACTGGTTTTGGCAGCTCTTCTGCCAACCATTCTGTCAACACCTTCTCTGCTCTACCGGCAGTGGTGCGACGAACCTTTCTACATTGTAGAAGGCGTTTCATAACTGGGTAGCACTTCTGCTACGTTCTTTCTGAGCCATTCTTAGCTTCTTCAGGAATTTCAGCAGCACTTCCTCTCTTTTACGGAGAAAGCGTGCGTTTCTTTTATCCATTTCAGCGGCATCTCCCCTCTTTGGTGGGAAATCGCTACGCTTAACTCGGGAAATGGATGCGCACCGTTGTGCGTACTTTGCATCCATCAAGGTTGCAGGAACCTTGGGCCATAGCTAGGCCATACGTAATTGATTTAGTCTTTACGTAAAGAGCATTTTGCCAAAAGGCGAAGCCTTTCCAATAGGGGCTTCATTCGTCAAGCAGAATCTTGTACGAGGAGCGGTAAGGGAATCGCATGGGCGATTTTGGAGTTGATCTCCGTTTGAACGCTCACTTACGCGCCATATATGTAATATAAGCAGAAGCCTGTGCTTTATACAGCGGCGGCGTAAAGAAATGCATATACTATTGTTCAGGGTGTGTAACTGAACGAAATATTCTACATATATAACAAAGCAGAAGCCTTGGCATCGTTCGACGCGACGGCGTAAGTAAATACATTGCAGAAAGCAGGAGCCTTGGCATCGTTCGACGTGACGGCGTAAGTAAATGCATAATCGGAAGTGCAGTAATCGGAAGTACAGAAAGCAGGGAGCCTTGGCATCATACGACGCGACGGCAAAGGTAAATTACGTGGCCTGTGCGATATAAGACGCGTCGGCAGTATCAGCAGATATACACCTAGATCCAACGATAGTTACGAGGCGAGCGAGTGAACACCGAAGTGTCCTAGAGGGCTCAACCAAGAACTAGGGTGAGATACTATTTTGAAGAACGCATATACTGCGTATTCGAACATATATATCCGACGATAGTTACGAGGCGAGCGCGTGAACACCGAAGTGTCCTAGAGGGCTCAACCAAGAACTAAAGCAAGATACTACTTCAGAAAGTATATTCTATATACAAACAGTCAAATACTTGAGAGAGATGGATCAACGAAGCGAACTTACTTCAAATCGTGGAAGAAACGGCTCCGGGTTGCTTCTTTGGCTTCGAGCCTTCCTTCGAGAGGTCAGACTAAGTCAGATGAAGCTGACTTAGTTGAGAAAGAGGTAGAGCAGGTCAAGCTACTCAACCTAAGTGGTTTGAACCTAACAGGGTTCAATCCAAGTCAACTGGGTTCAGCAGGTTCGAACTCAGCTCAAGTAGGCTAAGTCTGGGTTCAGAAATCCAAACCGGAATCTGGACCAAAAAGGACTTTGACTTTGACTTTAAACCCAACTAGGTTCAAGTCAAGTCAACTGGGTTTGGACCAGGTCAAGTGGGTTCAGACCCAGGTCAGGTGGGTTAGGACCAGGTCAGGCAGGCTCAGGCTAAGTCAGGCAGGCTCAGACCAGGTCAGGTGGGCTCAGGTGGGCTCAGGTGGGCTAGGCTAGGTAGGGGAGGTTTAGGAGAGAGAGAGAAGGCAAGAGAGAGAGGGGGTCGATTTTTATGAGAAGAGAGAGAGTGGGGAGGGCTATTTATAGCCCAAGCCCACCTCCTCTTGGGTTTTTCCATGCCCAAACTACCCCCTTGGCTTCTTTTTAATTCCAAGAGGTTCCTTGGTGTGGGGCCCACTTGGATATTCCATGGGATATTTTTGTGGGTCCCACCAGATATTTTCTGAGGAATATTTCTGTGGGTCCCACCAATATTTCCGTGGGTCCCGCAAGAATTTCGGGTTTCCGGCGATTTTTTCCGAAAAATTCTGAGTACGCCATTTTCTTCGTATTGACGTAACTAAGAAAGTTGGCTCGTACGAATCTATTGATTTCGTTTAGTTAGGAAGTTATGGCTTCCCGAGTATTTGAGCATATATTCGCAATTCGACGAATACCCTAAGTATAACTGGTTCGCAGGAATTGATTCGTTTCGCATTCTGAGAAGAAATGCTATTTTTACCGGTAAATGCCTCATGAATTTTATTCAGATATTTTCTGAAAAATTGCGGGTCTTACATCATTACCCCCTTAAAGGAATTTCGTCCGCGAAATTCAGTTAAGATTACAAAGTGAAGAGTTCAGGATATTTATCCCGCATATCTGATTCGGGCTCCCAAGTGCAATCATCGACTCCGTGATGTTGCCATCTCACTTTAACAAGTGGGATGACCTTCGTTCTTAGCACTTGCTCCCGTCGGTCCATGATCTCCACTGGCCTTTCTTCTACCGTCATATCTTCTCGGATGTCAATGTCCTCATGTTGAATGACATGAGAAGGATCATGAACGTACTTTCGAAGCATTGATACGTGAAATACATCATGTATTTGCGCGTATTGTGGTGGCAATGCTACTTGGTAGGCAGTCTCTCCGATTCGGCTCAAAACTTCGAAGGGACCAACGAATCTAGGGCTGAGCTTCCCCTTCTTTCCAAAACGAAACACACTCTTGGTTGGAGAGACCTTGATAAAAACCTTATCTCCAACCGCAAAAGTGAGTTCCCTACGCCGCTGATCGGCGTAGCTCTTCTGTCGACTCTGAGCGGTCAGTAGCTTCTTTCTGATCATGTGGACCTGCTCAGTGTAATGCTGCAACACAATGGGCGAGTCCAAGGTTCGCTCACCCACTTCACCCCAATGGATTGGTGATCTACAGGGTCGTCCATACAAGGCTTCATACGGCGCCATCCCAATGCTAGCGTGGTGGCTATTATTATAAGCAAATTCAGCCAACGCTAGGTGGGAATCCCAATCACCTTTCCATTCCAGCATACAGGCTCTTAGCATATCTTCAAGAGTCTGTATGGTTCGTTCTGATTGCCCATCTGTTTGGGGATGGAATGCTGTACTGAACTTGAGTTTCTTCCCCAGGGCTTTCTGAAGTTGCTCCCAAAAGTGAGAGGTGAACTTCGGGTCACGATCAGATATGATCGAAATCGGCACTCCATGGAGTCTAACGATTTCCCGAATGTAGATCTCCGCCAATCGTTCAGTTGAGTATCGAGTGTTGATTGGCAGGAAGTGAGCCGACTTGGTGAGTCTGTCCACGATCACCCATATCGAATCGTGTTGTTTCTTGGATCGAGGCAATCCAACGATGAAATCCATCGTAATGCCTTCCCATTTCCATTCTGGAATCTCGATCCGTTGCATCTTTCCACCAGGTCGCTGATGTTCGATCTTAACTTGCTGGCAGATCAAACACTTTGAGACAAACGTAGCCACATCACGCTTCATACCCTTCCACCAGTACTTTCTCTGCAAATCTCGGAACATCTTTGTACCCCCAGGGTGGATAGTATATTTGCTACTATGGGCCTCCTGGAGTACTTCCTGTCTTAGCTCAGGGTTATTTGGAACCCAAATTCTTTCTTCCATCCATATTCCTCCATCTTCTTTCAAATGGAAGAAAGTGTTATCTTTTTCAGCACGAGCTTTCAATTCCAAGTACTGGGGATCCTTGAACTGTTCGGCTACGATGCGATCGAGGAACTCAATGTGGATCGTCAAACATGACATTTTGATTCTACCTGAATCAGCCAAAAATGGCTTCCACTTGACGAAATCCTCCATCAACTTCCATTGTCCGGTTAGGCTGGCCAGAGTGCCAACAGTCTTGCGACTAAGGGCATCTGCTACAACATTCGCCTTTCCAGGGTGATAGGAAAGCGTGAATTCATAATCTTTGAGGAATTCCAGCCATCGCCGTTGCCGCATATTGAGTTCTTTTTGAGAAAAGAGGTATTTTAGGCTTTTATGGTCCGACATGACCTCAAATTTCTCTCCATACAGGTAGTGTCGCCAGATTTTAAGCGCGAACACTACCGCGGCAAGCTCCAAGTCGTGGGTTGGATAGTTTTTCTCATGGACCCTCAACTGTCGTGATGCATAGGCGATTACTTTGCCATGCTGCATCAACACACAACCCAGACCTGTTCCTGAGGCATCGGTATATGCCACGAAGCCTCCCTGACCAGAAGGTAAGGTAAGGACAGGGGCAGTGGTAAGCCTCTGTTTGAGAACCTCAAAGCACTCCTTACACTGGTCAGTCCATTCAAACTTGACTCCCTTTTTAAGTAATTTCGTCATCGGTACGGCGATTCGGGAGAAGTCTTGTATGAACTTCCGATAATATCCGGCAAGTCCAAGGAAGCTACGAACCTCAGTGATATTTTCTGGCTGCTTCCAGTCCATCACAGCTTCCACCTTCGCAGGATCCACTGCGATTCCATCTTTTGAGATCACATGACCAAGGAACATCACTTTATCTAGCCAGAATTCACATTTTGAAAACTTAGCATAGAGTTGGTTATCTTGAAGGGTTTTCAAGACGATTTTCAAGTGCTCCACGTGTTGTTCCTTGTTCTCAGAATATACGAGAATGTCATCAATAAAGACGATGACAAAGCTATCCAAATATGGTCTGAATATCCGGTTCATTAGATCCATAAAGGCAGCAGGCGCATTAGTGAGTCCGAAGGGCATTACTACGAACTCATAATGGCCGTATCTCGTTCTGAAGGCTGTCTTGGGTATATCCTCTTCCTTTACTCTGAGCTGATGGTATCCAGACCTGAGGTCGATCTTGGAGAACACTCTCGCTGTTCTGAGCTGATCGAATAAGTCCTCAATCCGAGGCAATGGGTACTTATTTTTAATGGTTGCCTGGTTAAGCATCCGATAATCGATGCATAACCGAAGGGATCCATCCTTCTTCTTTACAAATAGTACCGGGGCTCCCCATGGTGACATACTTGGTCGGATGAACCCTTGTTCCATCAGTTCTTCCAACTGACACTTCAACTCACTGAGTTCAGCTGGCGCCATTCGATACGGGGCTTTGGATATCGGCGCTGTTCCAGGTAAGGATTGAATTCCAAATTCAACCTCACGAAGTGGCGGAAGTCCTGGCAATTCCTCAGGAAACACATCGGGAAACTCCCGCACTACTTCCAAACTCTCAAGGGGTTGGTCGTTGGATTTTTCTACCGAGAGACTCAACAGGAAGGCCACACAACCCTTCATAAGGTATTTTTGTACCTTAAGTGCTGATATGAGCCTTTTCTGTGGAACTGGTTTGGATAACCGGTATTCCATCTTAGGTAATCCGGGTCGAGATAGAATCACTCTGCCCTCGCGGCACAGAATCTTGGCATTATTCTGAGCCAACCAATTCATTCCCAGAATGACATCGTACTGTATCATATCGATCAGGATGGCATCAGTAGGCAAGTGTTGCCCTGCTATCTCAATATCCAAATTTTTCACACACCGGATACATTTGGTGCGTGAACCCAACGGGTTATATACTTCGATCATTTTATCAATCGGTTGCACCGAAGCGTGGAGTTGTTCGGTGAAATCGTCAGAGATAAACGTATGAGTAGCACCACAATCAAACAAGACGTAAGCTGCATGTCCATTAACAGGTACGGTGCCTTCAATGAGGTCACCGGTTTCGACTTGTTCAGTCGTTACAGCGTATACACGACCTGCAGCAGGCCTTTGTTCTACTCTAGGTGGGGGTCGTTGGACTAGTGTTCGTTGTGGTATTTGTTGAGAGGGTCCGGCAGATCCGGCATTCCTCCTCTGCTCATCAATAAGCTTCTTCCTGCATTGTCTTGCAATGTGGCCCACTTTGCCACAGTAGAAGCATCCACCTGTGTCACGTGGACATGGTCCTCTTGCGTGATTAACATGGCATTTTGGGCAGTTTGGGTTGGACTGCAGGTTGTTTGGAGCCATGTTCTGCCTTGGCCTTACAACTTGTTGAGTGTTATTCCCACCTTGGAACCTTTTCTTCTGAAAGGGTTGTCGTGAACCCTGGCCACTTGGAAACATTCTCTTCTTGTTCCCACCATCAACTATGGGCCTTTTTGCTATGATCACTTTTGATCGCTCCCAATCCACTTGTATTTTTGAAGCTGCTGCCACAGCCGTTTGAAACGTTTGGGGCATGCTGGTGATAACCCGTGACCTTAGCCCTTCTCGCAGTCCATTGATGTACTTGTCGGCCCTTTCTTGGTCGGTCTCAAATAACCGGGAGCAGTACCGTTCAAGATTTTGAAATTTGGTGGTATAGTCAATCAGATTCATGCCACCCTGCTCCAATTCCAGAAACTCCATCTTCTTCTTGTTTCTGGAGTGTAATGGAAAGTAATTATCCATGAAAGCTCTCCGGAAGTCAGTCCAAGGAATGACTTCAACTTCCGAGAACTGGATAATCTTAGTGGTATCCCACCACTTCCGTGCGTTGTCTTTCAGCCTGTATGTGCCAAAGGTGGTCTTCTTTTTCTTCTGGTACTCCCAGCACCAGGAAGGCACGTTCGGTTTCTTCGGCCCAACTTTCTGCGAGCTCAGGATCGGCTCTGCCAATGAAAACTGGCGGGTCAAGCTTGAGGAACTTCTCATAAGTCACTCCTCCCAGGTGCTCGTTTCGTGGTGCGACTGGTTCTGGCCTCGTTTCACGGATGGCGGTAACCAGGTTGTTGAGTGTCTCCAACAGGAATCCTTGCGTATGGGACTCCTCGCTTGGTATGGTTCTCCTCGTCGTAGGAGCCATTTATCTATGCACACACAAGCACTTGTTTTTAGTTTCTCGATGTATATGAGGAAGTAAAAGCTTTATTTACTTAATATACATCACATTTACACAAGCATTGCCTTAAACAAAACGTCATGCCGCACTGGCAGACTTTAGGCAATGAGAAACTATATACATGAGTCTACTGACTCCAAAACATCACCAGTCTCTTTAAGACTTGGATTTCTTTGATGAAGACGAACTCCAAAAGGTCCATCTATTGCCACATGGCCTTGGTGCAGGCACTACTAGCTTCGGCTTGGGCGGCACTTCCGCACTAGCAAGCGAATACTGGGGATATATGAGAGACTCCAGTCCACTTTCCCAGTCAGCAAGATCAAGACTCTGGGAGTCTGGAATAATGATTGGCGAACAGAAAGAATCTCCTCTTTTGTTCCTGCCATTTAAGCTCGGCATATGTGATGCCGGATGGTAGCTTGGCGAGTGATAGACTTCTGCAGGGAAGTTCAAATCAAAATCCCTCAGCCTTGGTAATTCATCAAAAGATGTTGGGGTATGGTTGCTCCCAACACTAGAGTGATACGGTCCACTGACACGCGAAGTCTCATCCCTGAGACCCTTTGAAGCCCGCCGACCCATATCGGCGGTATATTTCCTTTGGCATTCGTTGGCGGAATGCCCATCTTCGCCACAATATTGGCAGTCTTGGACTTCATACGGGCATATCCACTCATCGTGCATGACCTTGCAGCGATAGCAATATCCACGCGAGTCATGAGTTGCCATCTATACAAAGATGCACCCAGATCAGAACAAAGGTATAAAACATATACTTACAGTGCGATATCGGTACCATGACGGATCTTGAACCAGGTTTCTCAGACTCATGCTCTGATACCAATTCTGTAACGCCCCGGATTTCCAAAACAAAGCTAAGTTAAAATTTTCATGGATTTCTTTTTTTTTTTCTTTGCAGCGGAACTTAGAAAAGCTTTTAGCAGCGAAATAAGACGATAATGAGTCGTCGGTTTTAGAAAACTCCGAGCACGTTGCAGGTATGTGGCCAAGCAACTCATTGACCACCAAAGTGTTCCATTTTATCGAAAGCACATGTTTATTACAACACTACTGCTTAGAAAAGCAGTGTAGGTTCAATAAAAAGGAAGCAGTACAACTCTGTCTAGAGAAACCCTGGAACTTGATGCCGCCTTGCTCCGCATATCGCCACGCAGGTTCAACACCTGAAATCCCCATAAAACGGGGTCAGAACCACTGATGGTCTGGTAAGTAGGCAAACACCTATCTATTCAACTCAAGTAAATGCATAGACCACTCAGGGTCGCAGTTCGTAATACGACGCTCAAGCCTCCATGACTTAGCGTATATCGCACAAGCCTCATCAGGGCTATGAGTTGAACATCCACGCAAGTCGTCATGACTTCGCATAAGCCTCTTCAGGGCTGTGAGTTAGAATAACCTCTCAAGTCTCTACGACTTAGCCTTGACTTCCTCAGAGTCACGAATGAATGTCTAGCTCAAGCCTTTGTGCTTGGCACATCCGTATCCTACGAATCTAAGGACAGCTCTCCGAGCTTCACTTAGTCGTACGGATATCAATGGGGTTCTTTCCCAATCGGTCCAGTAGTATACCGACCATGACACCTTCACAAAGGTTATGCAGGACTGACTCAACAACGTCATCCACTCATACATTCAAAGTAGCGCTGTACCTAAGCTAATGCTTTGTTTCGATAATTGCACCTCCCCCTGGGCTTAGGGGACTCATATCTGGGCGACAACGCGACGATCTGGGGGTTGATTATTCTATGTATTTTAGATACCCCAGAGGCCTGTTGACCCCATCCCCCTAGTAGGACGGTACAGCATACCGGAAGAGATCCTTACTAGGTATCCGAATGCATTCTGCTACTGCAGTAGTTGGGTTCAATCCTTAGATATTTAAGGATAACCACGACCTCCATACCTCTGAGTGACGAAGGCCATCAATGAACTCTATCAGGTTCGGGTGAAATATATGTCACTCAAGGCTGCGCCATCACCGTCTTCCTCGGTGAGAAATTCTGAAAGGGGCCTGCCGGTCTTACAATTACTTGACGAACATTGCATGCCTATAGGGCAGCCTTTGAGAAGTATGTACCCGACCCCAATCAACCACACGGTTTTCACCGTGGAACAAAGGTTTTATTCATATGCATGCTTAACTCTGCTCTCGGCACTTCGGCCTTGACGAGCACTTCACCTCTTTCGGTGGAAACAACACACTCCGGCTCAGCGGCCCTTACGAGTCTGGTTGTCTGAAAATTCTCAATGAGCATGCACATGACTCGATCTCTACGGATCGGCTACTCGGCGTATTTTTACGCAACGAGCTCAGGACCTCGTCAAGGCGCTACCACTACTTTGGCGCAACGGCTCTTACAAGTATGATGCCCTTGCAGGTGTCAGGGAGACGAGTCATTCTGACATCGTTCCAACAAAGGACATCATTGTGCCACTTAACTGGTTTTGGCAGCTCTTCTGCCAACCATTCTGTCAACACCTTCTCTGCTCTACCGGCAGTGGTGCGACGAACCTTTCTACATTGTAGAAGGCGTTTCATAACTGGGTAGCACTTCTGCTACGTTCTTTCTGAGCCATTCTTAGCTCCTTCAGGAATTTCAGCAGCACTTCCTCTCTTTTACGGAGAAAGCGTGCGTTTCTTTTATCCATTTCAGCGGCATCTCCCCTCTTTGGTGGGAAATCGCTACGCTTAACTCGGGAAATGGATGCGCACCGTTGTGCGTACTTTGCATCCATCAAGGTTGCAGGAACCTTGGGCCATAGCTAGGCCATACGTAATTGATTTAGTCTTTACGTAAAGAGCATTTTGCCAAAAGGCGAAGCCTTTCCAATAGGGGCTTCATTCGTCAAGCAGAATCTTGTACGAGGAGCGGTAAGGGAATCGCATGGGCGATTTTGGAGTTGATCTCCGTTTGAACGCTCACTTACGCGCCATATATGTAATATAAGCAGAAGCCTGTGCTTTATACAGCGGCGGCGTAAAGAAATGCATATACTATTGTTCAGGGTGTGTAACTGAACGAAATATTCTACATATATAACAAAGCAGAAGCCTTGGCATCGTTCGACGCGACGGCGTAAGTAAATACATTGCAGAAAGCAGGAGCCTTGGCATCGTTCGACGCGACGGCGTAAGTAAATGCATAATCGGAAGTGCAGTAATCGGAAGTACAGAAAGCAGGGAGCCTTGGCATCATACGACGCGACGGCAAAGGTAAATTACGTGGCCTGTGCGATATAAGACGCGTCGGCAGTATCAGCAGATATACACCTAGATCCAACGATAGTTACGAGGCGAGCGAGTGAACACCGAAGTGTCCTAGAGGGCTCAACCAAGAACTAGGGTGAGATACTATTTTGAAGAACGCATATACTGCGTATTCGAACATATATATCCGACGATAGTTACGAGGCGAGCGCGTGAACACCGAAGTGTCCTAGAGGGCTCAACCAAGAACTAAAGCAAGATACTACTTCAGAAAGTATATTCTATATACAAACAGTCAAATACTTGAGAGAGATGGATCAACGAAGCGAACTTACTTCAAATCGTGGAAGAAACGGCTCCGGGTTGCTTCTTTGGCTTCGAGCCTTCCTTCGAGAGGTCAGACTAAGTCAGATGAAGCTGACTTAGTTGAGAAAGAGGTAGAGCAGGTCAAGCTACTCAACCTAAGTGGTTTGAACCTAACAGGGTTCAATCCAAGTCAACTGGGTTCAGCAGGTTCGAACTCAGCTCAAGTAGGCTAAGTCTGGGTTCAGAAATCCAAACCGGAATCTGGACCAAAAAGGACTTTGACTTTGACTTTAAACCCAACTAGGTTCAAGTCAAGTCAACTGGGTTTGGACCAGGTCAAGTGGGTTCAGACCCAGGTCAGGTGGGTTAGGACCAGGTCAGGCAGGCTCAGGCTAAGTCAGGCAGGCTCAGACCAGGTCAGGTGGGCTCAGGTGGGCTAGGCTAGGTAGGGGAGGTTTAGGAGAGAGAGAGAAGGCAAGAGAGAGAGGGGGTCGATTTTTATGAGAAGAGAGAGAGTGGGGAGGGCTATTTATAGCCCAAGCCCACCTCCTCTTGGGTTTTTCCATGCCCAAACTACCCCCTTGGCTTCTTTTTAATTCCAAGAGGTTCCTTGGTGTGGGGCCCACTTGGATATTCCATGGGATATTTTTGTGGGTCCCACCAGATATTTTCTGAGGAATATTTCTGTGGGTCCCACCAATATTTCCGTGGGTCCCGCAAGAATTTCGGGTTTCCGGCGATTTTTTCCGAAAAATTCTGAGTACGCCATTTTCTTCGTATTGACGTAACTAAGAAAGTTGGCTCGTACGAATCTATTGATTTCGTTTAGTTAGGAAGTTATGGCTTCCCGAGTATTTGAGCATATATTCGCAATTCGACGAATACCCTAAGTATAACTGGTTCGCAGGAATTGATTCGTTTCGCATTCTGAGAAGAAATGCTATTTTTACCGGTAAATGCCTCATGAATTTTATTCAGATATTTTCTGAAAAATTGCGGGTCTTACATCGACTAAGTTTCAAAAGTTCAGATTTTCAAACGGCTCGATTAACAGATCAGTCGACCGACGATAACTGTCAGTCTACTAATAACTAACTATTAGTCGACTAACTGATGTTTCAGTCGACTAATTTTGCCGTTTTCCTTAAACTTCAAAAAAGGCGTGTCTTTTCATTTTTCAAACGTTTTGATCGTTCAAAATGGACAGTTTTGACACCCTTTCTTACTCTTAACGTATGGAATCTTTTAACTATAAATATGTGTGCATTCTACACTCAAAATCATCAAATTCAATAGAATTATATTGAATTACTTATTGCTTTTCACTCCTATTCATTCAAGTATTTGTTTTCTCACTCACGTGATATTTTCACTTCAGTTTTTCACTCAAATCACTTTGAGAGATAGTGAATTCGTGAGTAGAGTGTTTCAACAACCTCAAAAGCCAATTGCATCTCATTTGCATTCAAAAGGAAGGCTCATAGGTTGTATTGTAAGTTGTTATTTCTTTTGTGTAAAAAGAAGGACTCCTTGGTGTAAAGGAGTTGTTTGCTTTCAATAGGATTGTTACTAAAAGTGAGACCGGTTATGGTCTGTGTGATCTTGTAGTTTACAAGGTTGATAGTGGAAAATCTCAAGCGGGTTTTGCTTGGGGACTGGATGTAGGTCGGGTTTGACCGAACCAGGATAAAATCTTGTGTTCTTTGTGTGTTTGCTTTGAGATTTGCAAAATCCTTCAATATTCCGCAAGAAAATCCTTCAAAATTTCCCTTGATAGAAAATGTTCTTTTAGTAGATGGTTTAATGCATAATTTAATATCTATTAGTCAATTAGGTGATGAAGGTTTTCATGTTTCTTTTGAAAATGATTTATGCTTAATTTCTGATTTTCAATCTAAAAAGATCATTTTTAAAGGTAAAAGAAGAAACAATGTGTATGAACTATATCTAGATGAATTACCCTCTTTTAATGAAAAATGTCTTATTGTTTCAAATGAAATTCAATGGTTATGGCACAAGAGACTTGGACATGTTAATTTTAAAATTATTTCAAAATTATCCAAGAATGATCTTGTAAGAGGCCTACCTAGAATACCATATAAAAAGGATCACTTATGTGATGCTTGTCAAAGGGGTAAACAAATTAAGAGTTCTTTTAAAGCTAAAGATATAGTTTCAACAAAACGTCCTCTTGAACTTTTACATTTAGATCTATTTGGACCATCTAGAATTCAAAGTTTGAATGGTAGCAAGTATGCTTTTGTTATAGTAGATGATTATTCTCGGTTTACATGGGTGATTTTTCTAAAAAGCAAAAATGATGCTTTTTCAGAATTTTCTAAACTTTGTAGAAGAATTACAAATGAAAAATCTACATCTATTATTAAAATTCGTAGTGATCATGGTGGTGAATTTGAAAATGAATCTTTTCTAAAGTTTTGTGATTTACATGGTATTTCTCACAACTTTGCTTTTCCTAGAGCGGCTCCACAAAATGGAGTTGTTGAAAGAAAGAATAGAACTTTGCAAGAATGTGCTAGAACCATGCTTCAAGATAAAAATTTACCAAAATATTTTTGGGCTGAAGCAATTAATACAGCATGCTATGTCTTAAATCGTGTTCTTATTCGACCAATTTTACATAAAACATGTTTTGAATTGTATTATGATCGTATACCAAAGATCTCATATTTCAAAATTTTTGGTAGTAAATGTTTCTTGTTAAATACCAAAGATAATCTTGATAAGTTTGATTCAAAATCAGATGAATCAATATTTCTTGGATATTCTTCTAGAAGTAAAGCATATCGTATTTTCAATAAAAGAACATCTTGTATTGAAGAATCTTTACATGTTGCATTTGATGAGAATTGTGAGCAGGTTATTCCTCTAAGCGAAGAAGAAGAAGCAATACTTCAAGTAGAATCCTTGATAGAGAGTACTTCTCAAGAAAATATTCCTCTTCAACCGGTTTGGAAAGAAGTTCCTAATCATCTACATGAACAAGTTATTGGTGAAATAAAGAGTGGTGTCCAAACTAGAAGGCAGTTAGAAAAATATATTGCAAATGTTGCTTTCATATCTAAATTAGAACCAAAGAATATCAATGAGGCATGTGATGATGAATTTTGGCTTTTAGCCATGTCTGAAGAACTTAACCAATTTACTAGGAATGATGTTTGGGATCTAGTTGATAGACCAAAGGATCATCCAGTAATTGGAACAAGATGGGTCTTCCGAAATAAGCTGGATGAAAATGGTGAAGTCATTCGTAACAAAGCAAGGCTAGTGGCACAAGGCTATAATCAAGAAGAAGGCATAGATTTTGATGAAACCTATGCACCAGTGGCTCGATTAGAGTCAATTCGTATGATGCTTGCTTTTGCTAGTTACATGAACTTCAAGTTATATCAAATTGATGTTAAGAGTACATTCTTAAATGGACACATCAATGAAGAAGTTTATGTAGAGCAACCTCCAGGCTTTGAAAATGAGAAATATCCAGAAAAGGTCTACAAATTGAAAAGAGCTCTGTATGGACTCAAACAAGCACCAAGAGCGTGGTATGAAAGACTACGAAATTTTCTAGAACAATCTGGTTTTTCCATTGGTCGGGTAGACTCCACTTTGTTTATTAAACATTTTAATTCAGATATTCTTATTGTGCAAATTTATGTTGATGACATAATATTTGGTTCTACTAATGATTCTCTTTGTAAAGAATTTGCTAAGGCTATGCAGGAAGAGTTTGAAATGAGCTTGATGGGCGAATTAAACTACTTCCTTGGACTTCAAATAAAGCAAACTGAAGAAGGAATCTTCATCAATCAGGCTAAGTATACAAAAGAACTTCTCAAGAGATTTGGGATGGACTCATCGAAATCAAGAAGGAATCCTATGAGTACAACTACTTCTCTTGATAAAGATGAAAATGGTAAAAGTGTAGATACTAAGCTCTACAGAGGTATGATCGGATCTCTATTATACTTAACTGCTAGTCGACCTGATATTATGTTTAGTGTTTGTATGTGTGCAAGATTTCAAGCTAATCCAAAGGAATCTCATTTAACTGCAGTAAAACAAATTCTTCGTTATTTGAAAGATACTTCAGATTTCGGTTTGTTTTACCCAAAATCATCTTCCTTTGATTTAGTTTCATATAGTGATGCAGATTTTGCAGGAAGTAAATCTGATCGCAAGAGTACTAGTGGAACTTGTCATTTCTTGGGAAATTCCTTAGTCTCTTGGTTTAGTAAAAAGCAAAATTCAGTATCACTCTCAACAACTGAAGCTGAATATATAGCGGCTAGTTTAGCATGTTCACAAGTACTTTGGATGAAACAGACCTTAAAAGATTTTGGTTTGAATTACTCCACAACAACTATTTATTGTGATAACACTAGTGCTATAAATCTTTCGAAAAATCCTATTCAGCACTCAAGAACTAAGCATATTGAAGTTAGACATCATTTTTTAAGAGATCATGTGTTAAAAGAAGATATTTCGTTAAATTTTATTTCCACTAAAGAACAACATGCCGATATCTTCACTAAACATCTTAAAAATGAAGATTTTATGAGAATTAGGAGAGAACTAGGTATTTGCTCGTTTTTGGATTTATAAAAATGTTGATTTTTGAACAAAATCTCAAAGTCGCACTATATTAGTCGACCGATAAAATTTTAGTCGACTGATGTTTTATATTTTGGAATGTATCGCATCATATTAGTCGACCGATATAGTTCTAGTCGACTGATGATATTTTTAGAATAAGTCGCACTTTTTTAGTCGACCGATAAAGTTTTAGTCGACAAAATTTTTTTTAAAAAAAATTAAGTGAAGGGACCCGACACCCCTTGGATTTGTTTTAAAACCCGTATTTTTAGACATTTTAAAGTTCCTTTAACAAATGAAAAGTACATTGAGCAAAAAGAGTTCTTTGATCAAACAATTTTTAAAAGAATGAAAATTAAATATCTGCCTCCCTTAAATGTTGATCAAACTGAACCATCTGATCCTAATGAACCATCTATTTCTGAACCTTCACCTTCTGCGATACCTTCATCTCATGCAAAAAGAAAGAAATTTTTGACAAATCAAGACCATAATGAAGTTATGCAGAGACTGGAAGCGTTGAAGCTGCATCAACACACCTTTCGTGAAGATGTGACTCAACAACTTGCTTCAATTCAAAAGGATGTAACTGCCATTAAGGATTTGCTAAACTCTCTTTTCTGATCTTTGATCTTTGAAAAACATACTTTATGGGTTGTAATATTTTAAACTTATCTCTATTTCTGCTTATGCTATTTTTGCCCTTACTCTTTTTTATTCTGACAAAGGGGGAGAAAAAGATAAAGATAGCATTACATTGAAATTGCAGGAGATCTTGAGAAAAAGATGATAGCAATTACATTACAGGAGATCTTGCATGAGAAATGCAAAATTAAGAGAAAAAGAAAGCTTTGAATGAATGTATTTCTAAATACATGAAGAAATGATGAATGAAAATGCAAACCAATCAATATGTGATATATGTGCTTTAAATGTGCTAACTTTTAATGTTTTGCAGCATATTGATAAGGGGAGTAAAATCTCCATCTATGCATCTAAATGCTTCATCTTTGATTAAGTTTGTCATCATCAAAAAGGGGGAGATTGTTACGACAATGAAGCCATACATGATACTTCAAGTACAAGGTTTTGATGATGAGCAAGTGGAATCAACTGCATTTCAGCTAAGGCTATGAAGAAATTGAAGAATTCAGTGAAGATTCTTTGAAGACTAGTGTGTAAATGTTTAATTCATTAAAAGTCTTAGATTCTTGTAAGAGCCTTACTTAGAGTGCATAATTAGGTTGTATTTCACCTTAAAAGTCTTTAGAAAAACTTTTCTAAAAGAAACTCTTTTGAAAATCTTTTTAGAAAACTCTTTTCTTAAATTTTCATGTTTATTAGTCGACCAATAGACTTATCAGTCGACTAATCCTTTCGCGCCATATTTTCTAAAAAGTCATTCTTGACAAATTAGTCGACCGAAGGTTTTATCAGTCGACTGGACAGAATGTCTGTTTTCTGGAAAATTAGCAGCAGTCGACTAATGGTTTTTCAGTCGACTGAACAGAACATGTGTTTTTGAAAAATTTAGCAGCAGTCGACTAATGCTTTTTATCAGTCGACCGAACAGAATGTTTGTTTTTCAGAAGTTTTTAGCAGCAGTCGACTAAAAGGTTTTTCAGTCTACTGATAATATTATCAGTCGACTAACTTTTCTCAAGTCGACTAAGTTTCAAAAGTTCAGATTTTCAAACGGCTCGATTAACAGATCAGTCGACCGACGATAACTGTCAGTCTACTAATAACTAACTATTAGTCGACTAACTGATGTTTCAGTCGACTAATTTTGCCGTTTTCCTGAAACTTCAAAAAAGGCGTGTCTTTTCATTTTTCAAACGTTTTGATCGTTCAAAATGGACAGTTTTGACACCCTTTCTTACTCTCAACGTATGGAATCTTTTAACTATAAATATGTGTGCATTCTACACTCAAAATCATCAAATTCAATAGAATTATATTGAATTACTTATTGCTTTTCACTCCTATTCATTCAAGTATTTGTTTTCTCACTCACGTGATATTTTCACTTCAGTTTTTCACTCAAATCACTTTGAGAGATAGTGAATTCGTGAGTAGAGTGTTTCAACAACCTCAAAAGCCAATTGCATCTCATTTGCATTCAAAAGGAAGGCACATAGGTTGTATTGTAAGTTGTTATTTCTTTTGTGTAAAAAGAAGGACTCCTTGGTGTAAAGGAGTTGTTTGCTTTCAATAGGATTGTTACTAAAAGTGAGACCGGTTATGGTCTGTGTGATCTTGTAGTTTACAAGGTTGATAGTGGAAAATCTCAAGCGGGTTTTGCTTGGGGACTGGATGTAGGTCGGGTTTGACCGAACCAGGATAAAATCTTGTGTTCTTTGTGTGTTTGCTTTGAGATTTGCAAAATCCTTCAATATTCCGCAAGAAAGTTTTTAAAAGCACTATTCACCCCCCCTCTAGTGCTCGTTGCCTCGATCCTAGTGCACTTTCATTTGGTATCAGAGCACAGGTTTGCTATTACTTTGATTTGACCATCATCTAGCATGGCAACTACAACATCTTAGCACAAAGAAGGAAGCTCCTCCGTTCGTCCTCCTCTCTTCGACGGAACAAACTATGGATACTGGAAAGTAAGAATGACAATATTCCTGCAATCCATGGATCTCGATATCTGGAGAGTTGTTTCAAAAAAGTACCAAACTCCATCAACTGATTTCAACCGATGGACCGATGATGAAAAGAAGACTGCTTCACTTAATGCCAAGGCAATGAATGCATTATATTATGGCGTTGACAAGGTAGAATTCAATCGCATCTCTCAATGCTCTACAGCTAATGAAATCTGGCATACTCTTCTCGTGACATACGAAGGTACGTCAAAGGTAAAGGAATCTAAAATTGCTTCTTTAGTTCATAAATTTGAATTGTTCAAAATGAAGCAAAATGAATCTATATCGGACATGGTAACTAGAATGACCGATATAACTAACACTTTGAAATCCCTTGGAAAAGAATATTCACAAGTGGATTTAGTCAGAAAGATTCTAAGGTGTTTAACTCCTGAATGGGAAAGAAAAACCACTGCTATTGAAGAAGCAAATGATCTCAATACTCTCACTCTTGAAGACTTAGTTGGTAACCTAATGGCATATGAGGTCCAACTTCAAGACAAACAAGAAGAAGAGCCTAAAAAGAAGTCTCTTGCTTTTAAGGCTACTTCTGACTCAGAAAATTCAGAATAAGATGAAAATAAAGATATTGCCCTCATCACAAGGCAATTCAGAAGATTCATCAAAAAGGGAAGATTTCAAAGAAAGGCAAAGAAAGCAGATTCTTCCATTCCTAATGAAGTAAAGTGCTTTAACTGCAAAAAGGCAGGACATATCAAGAAAGATTGTCCTCTTCTCAAATTCAAGCCCAAGGACCAATTCAAGAAGAAAAAGGCATTTCAAGCATGTTGGGATGATAGTGACTTCTCTTCCGATGAAGAATCAAATGAAGAAGTCGCCAACATGTGTTTTGTAGCACAAGAAGATTCGGTAAGTCAATTTGACTATGATGAGTTATTTGAAGCATTTAATGATTTTTATGCTAAATTTAAGAGTCTTAGTTCTAAAAATAAAGAGTTAAAAACTGAAAATTTAACTCTTGACTCTCAAAATAAAGTGTTACTTCAAGAAAAAGAAGATCTCAAGAAGGAAAATTCTTGCCAAGCAATTGAGATAAAAGAAATTGGAGTTAGAAACAATCTCTTACAAAAGGAAATATCTAGTCTTAAAGAAAAGTCAAATGATCTTCTTTCTATAGTGACCAAATTCACAAATGGTCAAGAGAATCTAGAAAAACTTCTTGGTTCTCAAAGATGCTCGGTTAATAAAACCGGATTGGGATATAGCTTCTTTGATACTGAAAATAGACCAAACTATGTGGTGAAAAATCAAAGACATTATTCTCAACCTTTTGTTCATAAAACTAAACTTTCTAATTCTAATAAAAATGCATCTAGAAATGATTATTCTAGAAATGTTTATTCTAAATCCTTTTATAGAAAGAATATTTATTATCAAAGGAAACCAAAATCCAAATGGATATGGGTTCCTAAGACTAACTCTCATGGACCCAAAAATAGAAAGGGGTCAAATGCTCTATTTTCTGATTTTGTTGTAGGTACACAACATAAGGAGCAAATGGATATTGGACAGCGGCTGTTCCAAACATATGACTGGAAGGCCGGAGTTATTTTTCACCCTCCAAAATAAGGATGGAGGAACCGTCACCTTTGGTGACAATAACAAGGGAAAAGTGATAGGTATTGGTAATATTGGTAATCCAAAATTTCCCTTGATAGAAAATGTTCTTTTAGTAGATGGTTTAATGCATAATTTAATATCTATTAGTCAATTATGTGATGAAGGTTTTCATGTTTCTTTTGAAAATGATTTATGCTTAATTTCTGATTTTCAATCTAAAAAGATCATTTTTAAAGGTAAAAGAAGAAACAATGTGTATGAACTATATCTAGATGAATTACCCTCTTTTAATGAAAAATGTCTTATTGTTTCAAATGAAATTCAATGGTTATGGCACAAGAGACTTGGACATGTTAATTTTAAAATTATTTCAAAATTATCCAAGAATGATCTTGTAAGAGGCCTACCTAGAATACCATATAAAAAGGATCACTTATGTGATGCTTGTCAAAGGGGTAAACAAATTAAGAGTTCTTTTAAAGCTAAAGATATAGTTTCAACAAAACGTCCTCTTGAACTTTTACATTTAGATCTATTTGGACCATCTAGAATTCAAAGTTTGAATGGTAGCAAGTATGCTTTTGTTATAGTAGATGATTATTCTCGGTTTACATGGGTGATTTTTCTAAAAAGCAAAAATGATGCTTTTTCAGAATTTTCTAAACTTTGTAGAAGAATTACAAATGAAAAATCTACATCTATTATTAAAATTCGTAGTGATCATGGTGGTGAATTTGAAAATGAATCTTTTCTAAAGTTTTGTGATTTACATGGTATTTCTCACAACTTTGCTTTTCCTAGAGCGGCTCCACAAAATGGAGTTGTTGAAAGAAAGAATAGAACTTTGCAAGAATGTGCTAGAACCATGCTTCAAGATAAAAATTTACCAAAATATTTTTGGGCTGAAGCAATTAATACAGCATGCTATGTCTTAAATCGTGTTCTTATTCGACCAATTTTACATAAAACATGTTTTGAATTGTATTATGATCGTATACCAAAGATCTCATATTTCAAAAATTTTGGTAGTAAATGTTTCTTGTTAAATACCAAAGATAATCTTGATAAGTTTGATTCAAAATCAGATTAATCAATATTTCTTGGATATTCTTCTAGAAGTAAAGCATATCGTATTTTCAATAAAAGAACATCTTGTATTGAAGAATCTTTACATGTTGCATTTGATGAGAATTGTGAGCAGGTTATTCCTCTAAGCGAAGAAGAAGAAGCAATACTTCAAGTAGAATCCTTGATAGAGAGTACTTCTCAAGAAAATATTCCTCTTCAACCGGTTTGGAAAGAAGTTCCTAATCATCCACATGAACAAGTTATTGGTGAAATAAAGAGTGGTGTCCAAACTAGAAGGCAGTTAGAAAAATATATTGCAAATGTTGCTTTCATATCTAAATTAGAACCAAAGAATATCAATGAGGCATGTGATGATGAATTTTGGCTTTTAGCCATGTCTGAAGAACTTAACCAATTTACTAGGAATGATGTTTGGGATCTAGTTGATAGACCAAAGGATCATCCAGTAATTGGAACAAGATGGGTCTTCCGAAATAAGCTGGATGAAAATGGTGAAGTCATTCGTAACAAAGCAAGGCTAGTGGCACAAGGCTATAATCAAGAAGAAGGCATAGATTTTGATGAAACCTATGCACCAGTGGCTCGATTAGAGTCAATTCGTATGATGCTTGCTTTTGCTAGTTACATGAACTTCAAGTTATATCAAATTGATGTTAAGAGTACATTCTTAAATGGACACATCAATGAAGAAGTTTATGTAGAGCAACCTCCAGGCTTTGAAAATGAGAAATATCCAGAAAAGGTCTACAAATTGAAAAGAGCTCTGTATGGACTCAAACAAGCACCAAGAGCGTGGTATGAAAGACTACGAAATTTTCTAGAACAATCTGGTTTTTCCATTGGTCGGGTAGACTCCACTTTGTTTATTAAACATTTTAATTCAGATATTCTTATTGTGCAAATTTATGTTGATGACATAATATTTGGTTCTACTAATGATTCTCTTTGTAAAGAATTTGCTAAGGCTATGCAGGAAGAGTTTGAAATGAGCTTGATGGGCGAATTAAACTACTTCCTTGGACTTCAAATAAAGCAAACTGAAGAAGGAATCTTCATCAATCAGGCTAAGTATACAAAAGAACTTCTCAAGAGATTTGGGATGGACTCATCGAAATCAAGAAGGAATCCTATGAGTACAACTACTTCTCTTGATAAAGATGAAAATGGTAAAAGTGTAGATACTAAGCTCTACAGAGGTATGATCGGATCTCTATTATACTTAACTGCTAGTCGACCTGATATTATGTTTAGTGTTTGTATGTGTGCAAGATTTCAAGCTAATCCAAAGGAATCTCATTTAACTGCAGTAAAACAAATTCTTCGTTATTTGAAAGATACTTCAGATTTCGGTTTGTTTTACCCAAAATCATCTTCCTTTGATTTAGTTTCATATAGTGATGCAGATTTTGCAGGAAGTAAATCTGATCGCAAGAGTACTAGTGGAACTTGTCATTTCTTGGGAAATTCCTTAGTCTCTTGGTTTAGTAAAAAGCAAAATTCAGTATCACTCTCAACAACTGAAGCTGAATATATAGCGGCTAGTTTAGCATGTTCACAAGTACTTTGGATGAAACAGACCTTAAAAGATTTTGGTTTGAATTACTCCACAACAACTATTTATTGTGATAACACTAGTGCTATAAATCTTTCGAAAAATCCTATTCAGCACTCAAGAACTAAGCATATTGAAGTTAGACATCATTTTTTAAGAGATCATGTGTTAAAAGAAGATATTTCGTTAAATTTTATTTCCACTAAAGAACAACATGCCGATATCTTCACTAAACATCTTAAAAATGAAGATTTTATGAGAATTAGGAGAGAACTAGGTATTTGCTCGTTTTTGGATTTATAAAAATGTTGATTTTTGAACAAAATCTCAAAGTCGCACTATATTAGTCGACCGATAAAATTTTAGTCGACTGATGTTTTATATTTTGGAATGTATCGCATCATATTAGTCGACCGATATAGTTCTAGTCGACTGATGATATTTTTAGAATAAGTCGCACTTTTTTAGTCGACCGATAAAGTTTTAGTCGACAAAATTTTTTTTAAAAAAAATTAAGTGAAGGGACCCGACACCCCTTGGATTTGTTTTAAAACCCGTATTTTTAGACATTTTAAAGTTCCTTTAACAAATGAAAAGTACATTGAGCAAAAAGAGTTCTTTGATCAAACAATTTTTAAAAGAATGAAAATTAAATATCTGCCTCCCTTAAATGTTGATCAAACTGAACCATCTGATCCTAATGAACCATCTATTTCTGAACCTTCACCTTCTGCGATACCTTCATCTCATGCAAAAAGAAAGAAATTTTTGACAAATCAAGACCATAATGAAGTTATGCAGAGACTGGAAGCGTTGAAGCTGCATCAACACACCTTTCGTGAAGATGTGACTCAACAACTTGCTTCAATTCAAAAGGATGTAACTGCCATTAAGGATTTGCTAAACTCTCTTTTCTGATCTTTGATCTTTGAAAAACATACTTTATGGGTTGTAATATTTTAAACTTATCTCTATTTCTGCTTATGCTATTTTTGCCCTTACTCTTTTTTATTCTGACAAAGGGGGAGAAAAAGATAAAGATAGCATTACATTGAAATTGCAGGAGATCTTGAGAAAAAGATGATAGCAATTACATTACAGGAGATCTTGCATGAGAAATGCAAAATTAAGAGAAAAAGAAAGCTTTGAATGAATGTATTTCTAAATACATGAAGAAATGATGAATGAAAATGCAAACCAATCAATATGTGATATATGTGATTTAAATGTGCTAACTTTTAATGTTTTGCAGCATATTGATAGGGGGAGTAAAATCTCCATCTATGCATCTAAATGCTTCATCTTTGATTAAGTTTGTCATCATCAAAAAGGGGGAGATTGTTACGACAATAAAGCCATACATGATACTTCAAGTACAAGGTTTTGATGATGAGCAAGTGGAATCAACTGCATTTCAGCTAAGGCTATGAAGAAATTGAAGAATTCAGTGAAGAATCTTTGAAGACTAGTGTGTAAATGTTTAATTCATTAAAAGTCTTAGATTCTTGTAAGAGCCTTACTTAGAGTGCATAATTAGGTTGTATTTCACCTTAAAAGTCTTTAGAAAAACTTTTCTAAAAGAAACTCTTTTGAAAATCTTTTTAGAAAACTCTTTTCTTAAATTTTCATGTTTATTAGTCGACCAATAGACTTATCAGTCGACTAATCCTTTCGCGCCATATTTTCTAAAAAGTCATTCTTGACAAATTAGTCGACCGAAGGTTTTATCAGTCGACTGGACAGAATGTCTGTTTTCTGGAAAATTAGCAGCAGTCGACTAATGGTTTTTCAGTCGACTGAACAGAACATGTGTTTTTGAAAAATTTAGCAGCAGTCGACTAATGCTTTTTATCAGTCGACCGAACAGAATGTTTGTTTTTCAGAAGTTTTTAGCAGCAGTCGACTAAAAGGTTTTTCAGTCTACTGATAATATTATCAGTCGACTAACTTTTCTCAAGTCGACTAAGTTTCAAAAGTTCAGATTTTCAAACGGCTCGATTAACAGATCAGTCGACCGACGATAACTGTCAGTCTACTAATAACTAACTATTAGTCGACTAACTGATGTTTCAGTCGACTAATTTTGCCGTTTTCCTGAAACTTCAAAAAAGGCGTGTCTTTTCATTTTTCAAACGTTTTGATCGTTCAAAATGGACAGTTTTGACACCCTTTCTTACTCTCAACGTATGGAATCTTTTAACTATAAATATGTGTGCATTCTACACTCAAAATCATCAAATTCAATAGAATTATATTGAATTACTTATTGCTTTTCACTCCTATTCATTCAAGTATTTGTTTTCTCACTCACGTGATATTTTCACTTCAGTTTTTCACTCAAATCACTTTGAGAGATAGTGAATTCGTGAGTAGAGTGTTTCAACAACCTCAAAAGCCAATTGCATCTCATTTGCATTCAAAAGGAAGGCTCATAGGTTGTATTGTAAGCTGTTATTTCTTTTGTGTAAAAAGAAGGACTCCTTGGTGTAAAGGAGTTGTTTGCTTTCAATAGGATTGTTACTAAAAGTGAGACCGGTTATGGTCTGTGTGATCTTGTAGTTTACAAGGTTGATAGTGGAAAATCTCAAGCGGGTTTTGCTTGGGGACTGGATGTAGGTCGGGTTTGACCGAACCAGGATAAAATCTTGTGTTCTTTGTGTGTTTGCTTTGAGATTTGCAAAATCCTTCAATATTCCGCAAGAAAGTTTTTAAAAGCACTATTCACCCCCCCTCTAGTGCTCGTTGCCTCGATCCTAGTGCACTTTCATTTGGTATCAGAGCACAGGTTTGCTATTACTTTGATTTGACCATCATCTAGCATGGCAACTACAACATCTTAGCACAAAGAAGGAAGCTCCTCCGTTCGTCCTCCTCTCTTCGACGGAACAAACTATGGATACTGGAAAGTAAGAATGACAATATTCCTGCAATCCATGGATCTCGATATCTGGAGAGTTGTTTCAAAAAAGTACCAAACTCCATCAACTGATTTCAACCGATGGACCGATGATGAAAAGAAGACTGCTTCACTTAATGCCAAGGCAATGAATGCATTATATTATGGCGTTGACAAGGTAGAATTCAATCGCATCTCTCAATGCTCTACAGCTAATGAAATCTGGCATACTCTTCTCGTGACATACGAAGGTACGTCAAAGGTAAAGGAATCTAAAATTGCTTCTTTAGTTCATAAATTTGAATTGTTCAAAATGAAGCAAAATGAATCTATATCGGACATGGTAACTAGAATGACCGATATAACTAACACTTTGAAATCCCTTGGAAAAGAATATTCACAAGTGGATTTAGTCAGAAAGATTCTAAGGTGTTTAACTCCTGAATGGGAAAGAAAAACCACTGCTATTGAAGAAGCAAATGATCTCAATACTCTCACTCTTGAAGACTTAGTTGGTAACCTAATGGCATATGAGGTCCAACTTCAAGACAAACAAGAAGAAGAGCCTAAAAAGAAGTCTCTTGCTTTTAAGGCTACTTCTGACTCAGAAAATTCAGAATAAGATGAAGATAAAGATATTGCCCTCATCACAAGGCAATTCAGAAGATTCATCAAAAAGGGAAGATTTCAAAGAAAGGCAAAGAAAGCAGATTCTTCCATTCCCAATAAAGTAAAGTGCTTTAACTGCAAAAAGGCAGGACATATCAAGAAAGATTGTCCTCTTCTCAAATTCAAGCCCAAGGACCAATTCAAGAAGAAAAAGGCATTTCAAGCATGTTGGGATGATAGTGACTTCTCTTCCGATGAAGAATCAAATGAAGAAGTCGCCAACATGTGTTTTGTAGCACAAGAAGATTCGGTAAGTCAATTTGACTATGATGAGTTATTTGAAGCATTTAATGATTTTTATGCTAAATTTAAGAGTCTTAGTTCTAAAAATAAAGAGTTAAAAACTGAAAATTTAACTCTTGACTCTCAAAATAAAGTGTTACTTCAAGAAAAAGAAGATCTCAAGAAGGAAAATTCTTGCCAAGCAATTGAGATAAAAGAAATTGGAGTTAGAAACAATCTCTTACAAAAGGAAATATCTAGTCTTAAAGAAAAGTCAAATGATCTTCTTTCTATAGTGACCAAATTCACAAATGGTCAAGAGAATCTAGAAAAACTTCTTGGTTCTCAAAGATGCTCGGTTAATAAAACCGGATTGGGATATAGCTTCTTTGATACTGAAAATAGACCAAACTATGTGGTGAAAAATCAAAGACATTATTCTCAACCTTTTGTTCATAAAACTAAACTTTCTAATTCTAATAAAAATGCATCTAGAAATGATTATTCTAGAAATGTTTATTCTAAATCCTTTTATAGAAAGAATATTTATTATCAAAGGAAACCAAAATCCAAATGGATATGGGTTCCTAAGACTAACTCTCATGGACCCAAAAATAGAAAGGGGTCAAATGCTCTATTTTCTGATTTTGTTGTAGGTACACAACATAAGGAGCAAATGGATATTGGACAGCGGCTGTTCCAAACATATGACTGGAAGGCCGGAGTTATTTTTCACCCTCCAAAATAAGGATGGAGGAACCGTCACCTTTGGTGACAATAACAAGGGAAAAGTGATAGGTATTGGTAATATTGGTAATCCAAAATTTCCCTTGATAGAAAATGTTCTTTTAGTAGATGGTTTAATGCATAATTTAAAATCTATTAGTCAATTATGTGATGAAGGTTTTCATGTTTCTTTTGAAAATGATTTATGCTTAATTTCTGATTTTCAATCTAAAAAGATCATTTTTAAAGGTAAAAGAAGAAACAATGTGTATGAACTATATCTAGATGAATTACCCTCTTTTAATGAAAAATGTCTTATTGTTTCAAATGAAATTCAATGGTTATGGCACAAGAGACTTGGACATGTTAATTTTAAAATTATTTCAAAATTATCCAAGAATGATCTTGTAAGAGGCCTACCTAGAATACCATATAAAAAGGATCACTTATGTGATGCTTGTCAAAGGGGTAAACAAATTAAGAGTTCTTTTAAAGCTAAAGATATAGTTTCAACAAAACGTCCTCTTGAACTTTTACATTTAGATCTATTTGGACCATCTAGAATTCAAAGTTTGAATGGTAGCAAGTATGCTTTTGTTATAGTAGATGATTATTCTCGGTTTACATGGGTGATTTTTCTAAAAAGCAAAAATGATGCTTTTTCAGAATTTTCTAAACTTTGTAGAAGAATTACAAATGAAAAATCTACATCTATTATTAAAATTCGTAGTGATCATGGTGGTGAATTTGAAAATGAATCTTTTCTAAAGTTTTGTGATTTACATGGTATTTCTCACAACTTTGCTTTTCCTAGAGCGGCTCCACAAAATGGAGTTGTTGAAAGAAAGAATAGAACTTTGCAAGAATGTGCTAGAACCATGCTTCAAGATAAAAATTTACCAAAATATTTTTGGGCTGAAGCAATTAATACAGCATGCTATGTCTTAAATCGTGTTCTTATTCGACCAATTTTACATAAAACATGTTTTGAATTGTATTATGATCGTATACCAAAGATCTCATATTTCAAAAATTTTGGTAGTAAATGTTTCTTGTTAAATACCAAAGATAATCTTGATAAGTTTGATTCAAAATCAGATTAATCAATATTTCTTGGATATTCTTCTAGAAGTAAAGCATATCGTATTTTCAATAAAAGAACATCTTGTATTGAAGAATCTTTACATGTTGCATTTGATGAGAATTGTGAGCAGGTTATTCCTCTAAGCGAAGAAGAAGAAGCAATACTTCAAGTAGAATCCTTGATAGAGAGTACTTCTCAAGAAAATATTCCTCTTCAACCGGTTTGGAAAGAAGTTCCTAATCATCCACATGAACAAGTTATTGGTGAAATAAAGAGTGGTGTCCAAACTAGAAGGCAGTTAGAAAAATATATTGCAAATGTTGCTTTCATATCTAAATTAGAACCAAAGAATATCAATGAGGCATGTGATGATGAATTTTGGCTTTTAGCCATGTCTGAAGAACTTAACCAATTTACTAGGAATGATGTTTGGGATCTAGTTGATAGACCAAAGGATCATCCAGTAATTGGAACAAGATGGGTCTTCCGAAATAAGCTGGATGAAAATGGTGAAGTCAATCGTAACAAAGCAAGGCTAGTGGCACAAGGCTATAATCAAGAAGAAGGCATAGATTTTGATGAAACCTATGCACCAGTGGCTCGATTAGAGTCAATTCGTATGATGCTTGCTTTTGCTAGTTACATGAACTTCAAGTTATATCAAATTGATGTTAAGAGTACATTCTTAAATGGACACATCAATGAAGAAGTTTATGTAGAGCAACCTCCAGGCTTTGAAAATGAGAAATATCCAGAAAAGGTCTACAAATTGAAAAGAGCTCTGTATGGACTCAAACAAGCACCAAGAGCGTGGTATGAAAGACTACGAAATTTTCTAGAACAATCTGGTTTTTCCATTGGTCGGGTAGACTCCACTTTGTTTATTAAACATTTTAATTCAGATATTCTTATTGTGCAAATTTATGTTGATGACATAATATTTGGTTCTACTAATGATTCTCTTTGTAAAGAATTTGCTAAGGCTATGCAGGAAGAGTTTGAAATGAGCTTGATGGGCGAATTAAACTACTTCCTTGGACTTCAAATAAAGCAAACTGAAGAAGGAATCTTCATCAATCAGGCTAAGTATACAAAAGAACTTCTCAAGAGATTTGGGATGGACTCATCGAAATCAAGAAGGAATCCTATGAGTACAACTACTTCTCTTGATAAAGATGAAAATGGTAAAAGTGTAGATACTAAGCTCTAAAGAGGTATGATCAGATCTCTATTATACTTAACTGCTAGTCGACCTGATATTATGTTTAGTGTTTGTATGTGTGCAAGATTTCAAGCTAATCCAAAGGAATCTCATTTAACTGCAGTAAAACAAATTCTTCGTTATTTGAAAGATACTTCAGATTTCGGTTTGTTTTACCCAAAATCATCTTCCTTTGATTTAGTTTCATATAGTGATGCAGATTTTGCAGGAAGTAAATCTGATCGCAAGAGTACTAGTGGAACTTGTCATTTCTTGGGAAATTCCTTAGTCTCTTGGTTTAGTAAAAAGCAAAATTCAGTATCACTCTCAACAACTGAAGCTGAATATATAGCGGCTAGTTTAGCATGTTCACAAGTACTTTGGATGAAACAGACCTTAAAAGATTTTGGTTTGAATTACTCCACAACAACTATTTATTGTGATAACACTAGTGCTATAAATCTTTCGAAAAATCCTATTCAGCACTCAAGAACTAAGCATATTGAAGTTAGACATCAT